>NW_024111175.1:0-8157 GCF_003073215.2 Triticum urartu
GGTGAGGGGGGTCGCCCCCCCCCCCGCCTGCCGTTGCCTCGTCCACGACCATGGCCGTGCCCCCAGCGTTCGGAGGGAGCGGAGCGCTCTGCCTGATGCGACTGTTGCTGCTGGCCGCGATCACCGCCCAAGCCGCCAGCGCTCAAGGAGAAACCAGCTGTGGTGGCGATGAGGGTGGTGGTCCCCGCCGTGCGGGCATGCACGTCCAAGTTGATCTCCTCCAGCATCAGCCTAGAGCGGGTCTGAACAAAGTTTGGGAACGGGACCTGCATCGGTAGCAGTAATGCCATCACCTGGAACCGCAAAGAGAGCCCGTGGATGAGCTGCCGGGTTAGCGTCTTGTCGGAGATGTGCTCATCGAGGTCGTCGAGCTCGTCGGCGAGCGCCTTGAGGCGCCTGCAGTACTCGCCGATCCGCAGGTCGCCCTAGAAGGTGGACCAGAATGCGGCGCCGATGTGAATGGCGCCACCCACGAGGTTATCACTGAAGAATGCGTCGAGGAGCACCCATGCATGATATGAAGTGGTATCTTTGGTGGAAATGATATCATAGAGCTCGTCGGTAATCGTACCATAGATCATGAGGAGGATCTGAAGATCATCATGGCGCCATTGCGCTGTCTGCTGGAGGGCTTCGGAGTGGACGAGGACGTGGCTCTCCATGTCGGACTTGTGCAGGACGAAGGACATGATCTGACGCCACTTCGAGTAGTTGCTGGAGATGGGATCCAGCTTGAAGTCGATGTGCGCCCCGATGTTGACGGCGTGGATCGAGGGCGGTGACACTATGGAGGAGGATGCGCCGTCAGAGAGGGCTGCTCCTAGCGACGACATGGTGAGGTTCAACGGAGCGGTGGCTGGGGGAGGGTGTTCGTCAGGTCTACTCCGAGTGCAAGCTTTGCCCGGCCAACGGTGGCAACGTCTACGGGCGCCATTCCTCTTCTTCAAGGCACCGCCGTGGAGTTCTTTGACCCGCTTCATCCTCGGATCTCGTTCTTCAGGCAAAATCCTAGACCCATGTGGGTCAGGGGAAAGCCTAGACGCATGTGGGTTGGGCGACATCGTCTCAACGCCATTTTCCCCTTTGGGGGCGTTGCTTTGAAGACTGGTGATCCTTACCCGTCCTTCCCTTGGGCTGGACATGCATGGCATCATGGTTGGCAGGTGCCCAACCGGTGATGCGAGTGGTTGGTGACGACGATCATGGCATGCGAAGCTAGGTCGCGGCTTGTTCTTATGATGTCGATGGTCTAGTTTGCCAATGAGTGTGCCTATGCTTGTTATGCTTGTTTCTCACTATGACAGGGAGGTCGGAACTGTGTGAGGCAGGGCCCGCGCGGTTACGATGACTCCATGAGGGTGGTTTGAGCGGATGGTGCTCTCCGGAGATTGCGCTGGGTTAGGTCGGTGTGAGGCATGCAACTTTCTTCTATGAAGCGCATCAGCAAAATCTGAGCTACCGGTCCTCGACGTCGTCGATCGATTGATTGGCTTTAGCTGGCGAGGTCATCATTTGAAAGGGTCTTGATGGGTCATCTATGGCGAAGTCAGAGTCGCCTACTCGAGGAGAGGTGATGACGATGACAATGCATGCAACCTCGACGGTGTCCTCTTCTCGATGGTGTGTGTGATCTTGTTGGTGCCAGTTCATCCAGGTGCCCTTTCTTGAGGGTGTGTTTTAACGATTTCACCCGGGTTTCCATAAATTAACTGGGCAACTCTATTCTACCCCTGCGCCGTCGGTTGCCCACTAGAGATGGCTGAGGTGCCCTCCTCGGCTGGGTGTGTGTCGAGCGGCAGCACCGGGCCTGCTGGCTGCTTCCTCACTGTGGATGCCAACGTGGGCTCCAATTGCGTGGGGTGACGTTGAGGGCAACGAGGGGGAGGAGGACCCTGTGGAGGTTGTTGTCCACACTCCCTGCCGTGTCAGGCTGGGGGAGTTCCTGATAATCAGGTTCTTGTTAATAAAGGGAATGGGCTGGCCCAGCCTTGGAGGGTCAGGGAGGACAGACCCATCGAGCCGGCTAGCTCTACTTCTAGCGAAAGTCCATGTAATTAATCTAGATAACTTATACTCGATGCAATGCAATCCAAGGGGTCCTACGGTACGATAGTAGAACTTGTCAGACAAGGAGAGGAACTGCCGTTCAGGCTGCACAAGATTGACTGCGCCTGGGCAAGTGTCCAGCAAGTTCCCTGGTCATTTTCCGAGACCACGGATGGCTTGAAGAGCCATTCGAGGAAGGTATTATCGGGGACTTTGTCCCGTTTGGTGCCTATTCAGGCAAGTATATTTGCGGCCTGGTTGCTATCTCGGGGTATGTGATGAAGTTCCAGCCACTCGAACCTGGTCGAGATCTTTAAAATGACATTCCAGTAAGCGGTCATCTTCGGGTCCTTGGCATCGAATTCACCATTGACTTGGGAGATGGCGAGGTTTGAATCGCCTCGGACCTCCAGGCGTTTAATGCCCATGGAGACTACTGTTCGGAGCCCATGTAACATGGCTTCATATTCGGCCACGTTGTTGGAGTCCATGTACATGATCTGTAACACGTAACGTTGATACGTTTCCAACGTATCTATGATTTTTGATTGTTCCATGCTATTATATTATGCATCTTGGATGTTTTATATGCATTAATATGCTATTTTATATTATTTTTAGGACTAACCTATTAACCTAGAGCCTAGTGCCAGTTTTTGTTTTTTTCTTGTTTTTGAGTTTTACAGAAAAGGAATATCAAACGGAGTCCAAATGAGCTGAAAATTTACGGTGATTTTTTATGGACCAGAAGAAGCCCCCGAAGCAAAAGAGTTGGGCCAGAAGAGTCCCGAGGTGACGACAAGGGTGGAAGGCGCGCCCACCCCCCTAGGAAGCGCCCCCCTACCTTGTCGCTGCCTCATGGTCCCCCTTACTTCAAACTGACGCCAAAAATTCCTATAAATCTAGAAACCCCCAGAAAGAAACCTAGATCGGGAGTTCTGCTGCCGCAAGCCTCTGTAGCCATGAAAAACCAATCAGGAGCCCATTCTGGCACCCTGCCGGAGAGGGAAACCATCACCAGTGTCCATCTTCATCATCCCGACGGTCTCCATGACGAGGAGGGAGTAGTTCATCCCCGGGGCTGAGGGTATGTACCAGTAGCTATGTGTTTGATCTCTCTTTCTCGTGTTCTTGATTTGGCACGATCTTGATGTACCACGAGCTTTGTTATTATAGTTGGATCATATGGTGTTTCTCCCCCTCTACCTTCTTGTGATGAATTGAATTTTTACCTTTGAGGTTTCACTATTATAAAATTGAATACTATTATGGATTTGAGAACACTTGATGTATGTCTTGCATGGGATACCCGTGGTGACAATGGGGTGTTCTATTGATTCACTTGATGTATGTTTTGGCACTCAACTCGCGGATTCCCGAGGTGACATTAGGGTAATCTATGCATAGGGGTTGATGCACGTTTTCGTCCTTGTTTCTCTGGTAGAAATCTTGGGGCACTCTTTGAGGTTCTTTGTGTTGGATTGAATATTATGAATCTGAAGTTTTTTTGTTTGATGCATATCGTATAATTGACCCGCAGATACTTGAGGTGACATTGGACTATCTAGGTGACATTAGGGTTGATTGATGTGTGTCATATGGTGTTATTTTACTACGAACTCTAGGGCTGTTTGTGACACTTATAGGAATAGCCAAATGGATTGATCGAAAAGAATAACTTTGAGGTGGTTTCGTACCCTACAAGCAATTTCATCTTATGTTCTCCACGATAGGAACTTTGGAGTGACTTTTGTCGCACGTTGAGGGATTGCCATATGATCTAATTATGTTATCATTGTTGAGAGACTTTACACTAGTGAAAGTATGAACCCTAGGCCTTGTTTCCAAGCATTGCAATACCGTTTTTGCTCACTTTTGTTACTACCTTGCTGTTTTTATATTTTCAGATTACAAAAACCTAAATCTACCATCCATATTACATGTATATCACCATCTCTTCACCAAACTAGTGCACCTATACAATTTACCATTGTATTGGGTGTGTTGGGGACACAAGAGACTCTTTGTTATTTGGTTGCAGGGTTGTTTGAGAGAGACCATCTTGATCCTACGCCTCCCACGGATTGATAAACCTTAGGTCATCCACTTGAGGGAAATTTGCTACTATCCTACAAAACTCTGCACTTGGAAGCCCGACACGAGTCTACAAGAAGAAGGTTGTGTAGTAGACATCAAACGTATATCGTCTCTCATGGGTGATGTAAGCACTATGCAAACCCCTAGGCTAGGAAGCATTTTGGATCTGTCAAAATACATGGTCCAATGTGAATAGGTGCTGTATTCTCGTGGGAGTTCGGCCTCTGTCCATTGCTACTTGTGAGCTGCGTTGGGATTCACTTGAAGAGGAGGGGATGATGTAGTAAAATAGAGATAAGTATTTTCCTCAGTTGTGAAACCAAGGTTATCAATCTAGTAGGAGAACCAAGCAATACTATGTAAAGAGCACCTGCACACAAACAACAAATACTTGTGACCCAACACGTAGAGGGGTTGTAAATCCCTCAACGGTTACAAGAAAGATTAAATTGTATAGTATTTGAGAGATTGATCTGATAAAAATATAAAATAAAATAAATAAAAGAAAATTATATAAAGGTATTTTTAGGATTTTTATATGATCAAAGATAGACCTGGGGCCATAGTTTTCACTAGAGGCTTCTCTCGAGAAAATAGCATACAGTGGGTAGATAAATTACTATTGAGCAATTGATAGAAAAGCAAATAGTTATGATGATATCCAAGGCAATGATCAAACATATAGGCATCATGTCCAAGATTAGTACACCGAAACGATTCTTCATCTACTACTATTACTCCACACATCGACCGCTATCCGACAAGTATCTAGTGTATTAAGTTCATGGAAAAACGGAGTAATGCACTAGGCAATATGACATGATGTAGACAAGATAAACTCACATATGAATAAAAACCATCTTTTACCCTTAATAGCAGCGATATATACGTGTCATGTCCCTTTCTGTCACTGAGATCGAGCACCATAAGATCGAACCCATTACAAAGCACCTCTTCCCATGGCAAGATAAATCAATCTAGTTGGCCAAACCAAACCAATAAATCGGAGAAGAAATACGAGGCTATATTAATCACGCATAAAAGAGTTCAGAGAAAACTCAAATAATATTCATGGATAGATCTGATCATAAACTCACAATTCATCGGATCTCAACAAACACACCGCAAAAAGTCATTACATCAAATAGATCTCCAAGAACAACAAGGAGAACATTGTATTGAGAAACATCGAGAGAGAAGAAGCCATCTAGCTACTAACTATGGACCCGTAGGTCTATGGTAAACTACTCACGCATCATCGGAGGGGCAGCAAGGTAGATGAAGAACCCCTCTGTGATCGAATCCCTCTCCGGCAGAGTGCCAGAACGGTCCCCAGATGGGATCTCTCAAGAATAGAGGTTTGTGTCGGCGGAAAAAGTATTTCGTGGACTCCCTTGTTGGTTTCCTGATTTATGGGTATTTATAGAGGCGGAGTTAGGTTAAATGAAGCTACGTGGGCCCCACAACCCATCAGGGTGCGCTTACCCCCATGGGCGCGCCCTAGTGGGTTGTCGGCCCATGCTCCCACATCTGGTCTTCTCCCGGAGCTTCTAGTATCCCTTATGTCTAGAAAAAATCTCCAAAAAGTTTCATGGCATTTGGACTTCGTCTGGTACTGATATTCCGCGAAACCAAAAACAAGCAAAAAGCAGCAACTGGCACTAGGCACTAAGTTAATAGGTTAGTCCCAAAAAATGATATAAAATTGCTACTTGTGAGCTGCGTTGGGATTCACTTGAAGAGGAGGGGATGATGTAGTAAAATAGAGATAAGTATTTTCCTCAGTTGTGAAACCAAGGTTATCAATCTAGTAGGAGAACCAAGCAATACTATGTAAAGAGCACCTGCACACAAACAACAAATACTTGTGACCCAACACGTAGAGGGGTTGTAAATCCCTCAACGGTTACAAGAAAGATTAAATTGTATAGTATTTGAGAGATTGATCTGATAAAAATATAAAATAAAATAAATAAAAGAAAATTATATAAAGGTATTTTTAGGATTTTTATATGATCAAAGATAGACCTGGGGCCATAGTTTTCACTAGAGGCTTCTCTCGAGAAAATAGCATACAGTGGGTAGATAAATTACTATTGAGCAATTGATAGAAAAGCAAATAGTTATGATGATATCCAAGGCAATGATCAAACATATAGGCATCATGTCCAAGATTAGTACACCGAAACGATTCTTCATCTACTACTATTACTCCACACATCGACCGCTATCCGACAAGTATCTAGTGTATTAAGTTCATGGAAAAACGGAGTAATGCACTAGGCAATATGACATGATGTAGACAAGATAAACTCACATATGAATAAAAACCATCTTTTACCCTTAATAGCAGCGATATATACGTGTCATGTCCCTTTCTGTCACTGAGATCGAGCACCATAAGATCGAACCCATTACAAAGCACCTCTTCCCATGGCAAGATAAATCAATCTAGTTGGCCAAACCAAACCAATAAATCGGAGAAGAAATACGAGGCTATATTAATCACGCATAAAAGAGTTCAGAGAAAACTCAAATAATATTCATGGATAGATCTGATCATAAACTCACAATTCATCGGATCTCAACAAACACACCGCAAAAAGTCATTACATCAAATAGATCTCCAAGAACAACAAGGAGAACATTGTATTGAGAAACATCGAGAGAGAAGAAGCCATCTAGCTACTAACTATGGACCCGTAGGTCTATGGTAAACTACTCACGCATCATCGGAGGGGCAGCAAGGTAGATGAAGAACCCCTCTGTGATCGAATCCCTCTCCGGCAGAGTGCCAGAACGGTCCCCAGATGGGATCTCTCAAGAATAGAGGTTTGTGTCGGCGGAAAAAGTATTTCGTGGACTCCCTTGTTGGTTTCCTGATTTATGGGTATTTATAGAGGCGGAGTTAGGTTAAATGAAGCTACGTGGGCCCCACAACCCATCAGGGTGCGCTTACCCCCATGGGCGCGCCCTAGTGGGTTGTCGGCCCATGCTCCCACATCTGGTCTTCTCCCGGAGCTTCTAGTATCCCTTATGTCTAGAAAAAATCTCCAAAAAGTTTCATGGCATTTGGACTTCGTCTGGTACTGATATTCCGCGAAACCAAAAACAAGCAAAAAGCAGCAACTGGCACTAGGCACTAAGTTAATAGGTTAGTCCCAAAAAATGATATAAACACTACAAAAAATACACTTCCATGATGATACGTGTTTGTCACAGTAGGTCACGTTTTTTGTCATGCATGTACATCCATGACGATTTTATGACAGAATCAAGATAGTCATACTTGTGCTGTCGTAGAAGTGTTCCATGACATTACCAAAATTATCATCATGGAAGTGTCCACTTCCAGAGGATAAATGGCGCGTCATGGAAATGCTTTCGTCAAGGGTAACCGACATGTGGCATCCACCATAACGGGCCGCCGTTAAGCTATCGGGTTCTGGTTTGGATCCGATAACTAGTTAACAGCCCAGACCAATGGGGATTTTCTGTTAGGGATCGTAGCAGAAATTCAAATTTTTCCTACGTGTCACCAAGATCAATCTATGGAGAGACTAGCAATGAGAGAGAGGAGTGCATCTACATACCCATGTAGATCGCTAAGCGGAAGCGTTCAAGAGAACGGGGTTGATGGTGTCATACACGCAACGATTCAGATCGCGGTCGATTCCGATCTAAGCGCCGAACAACGGCACCTCCACATTCAACACACGTACAACCCAGTGACATCTCCCATGCCTTGATCCAACAAGGAGAGAGGGAGAGGTTGGGAAGACTCCGTCCAGCAGCAGCACGACGGCGTGGTGGTGGTGGAGGAGCGCGGAACTCCAGCAGGGCTTTGTCAAGCACTACGAGAGACGAGGAGGGAGAGAGGTATGGCTGTGCCTAGGAGAGAATAACTCATCTGTTGGGCAGCCCCTAGACCTCAACTATATATAGGGTGGAAGGGGGTTGCGCCCCCTCTAGGGTTCCCACTCCAAGGGGTGCGGCAGGCCCCGACCCCCTCCA
>NW_024111176.1:0-17579 GCF_003073215.2 Triticum urartu
GAACCCGAATAGGCGATAAACCTGGACTAGAGACTTGTGAGGTTAGTCAGGTCGTGGTCTACACCCACGTCGGTTTTCGCTTGAAGTCTGCCGAGCACATGTCGTGTGCAGACGCTAAGTGGTGGAAACATGTGTAACGAAGTACACCCCTGCAGGGTATAAAACTATTCGAATAGCCATGTCCGCGGTAAAGGACTACTTGGTTGCCTATACAGTTCATAGACAAGTTAATGGTTACTACTAAAAGACTCAAGATAAGTGTGAGTACCGAGGATGGGCCTCTCGTAGGATGACGAGGGAGGATCCCCGGTGGAGTATTGTGTTGGTGATTAGTGGACTCGTGTGCGAAAACTATTTTACAGTGGTGTCTCGTAGGATAGCTTAGCCAAGAGTCAAAGCTGGCTTGCTGCAATAATTCCACCACCTTCTTGAGAATGAGCATGTATAGTAGGTTCTGTTGTAAGACTTGCTGAGTACCTTTGTACTCATGTTGCTTTAATTACTGTTTCCAGACGACAACACCACCCCCTTCGATGGGTTTTATTTAGACCTCGACGTTGATGAGTAACTTGCCACCCAGGTGGTGATTCTGGCCATGGAGGGCCCTATGTAGATAGACAGGCTTCGACAAGCCTTCTTTCTTTCTAGTGTCTGTACTCAGACTATTTGCTTCCGCATGTGCTTGTATGCTTGTATGACTTGAGTGTTGGGTCATGTGACCCCTACCTGTATGAACATGTTATGTATGGCTCTCCGGAGCCTTTAAATAAAGTACTTGAGTTGTAGAGTTTTGTTGTGATGCCATGTTGTATTTACACATATCGAGCATATTGTGTGTATGATTGAAATGCTTGGTATGTCTGGGATCCGATAATCTAGTTGTTTATCCTTGACAGCCTCTCTTGTGGGGAAATGTAGTCTAGTGCTCACTAAGCCATAGTAGTCCGCTACAGCCCGGTTCACCGGAGTCCTGCTAGCCCAGCACTACTGCTCAGGACACTTGACTGGCCGGCATCTGTTTCACTTCGTTCCTATGTCTATCCCTTCGGGGAAATGTCACGCGGTGACATCCAGAGTCCTGCCTAGCCTGCTACAGCCCGAGTTCCCCGGAGTCCTGTTAGCCCAGTGCTACAACCCGGATTCACACGTTGTTGACCGACATGCTCGATGAGATTCATGTATGCCTGTCCCCATAGGTCTGTGCCGCTTTGGGTTCACGACTAGCCATGTCGGCCCGGGTTCTCTGTCATATGGATGCTAGCGACACTATCATATACGTGAGCCAAAAGGCACAAACGGTCCCGGGCCATGGTAAGACGACACCCGTGGGGATACCGTGCGTGAGGCCGCAAAGTGATATGAGGTGTTACCGGCTAGATCGATGTGACTTGGAATCGGGGTCCTGACATGGGCGCCGTCGCATAGGAGGAAGATGGCGGCGGCTAGGGTTTTCGGCTCCTCTGGGAGCTGGGAAATAGGGATAATAATATTCTTATTGCTTAATCTGAAAAAGAGTCTTACAACATATATCTATAACCTAGATAACTTGCATACGAATTAACCTAAGATAACTTGTGGGCTAAGATTGCCTGGTGGGCCTTCTACGGCAATAAGCCAGGCCGGTCATAACACATAAGCTTGGGGATGCTATATTTGATGAATATGATATTTTTAGTCCCTCAAGATTTTATATGCAAATTTTTTATCATGATTGCATGCCTCCTATTTATGATGATTATAACGATGAAAGTGGATTTGGAGAGTTCATGGCTTTATGTAGTGATGAATCCACCATTTTAGATGAGGCTTCAATTGACTATGATAACAAAGTTGCTATCTATGATGATTATGTTGATGACATGTATGCTATAAAGAATAACTATAACCATGAAACTTGTCATCATGATTTTAATTTTCACTCTCATGATAGTTATTTTGTTGAGTTTGCTCCCACTACTATTGATGAGAATAAATTTTCTTATGTGGAGAGTAATAAATTTTCTATGCTTGTGGATCATGAAAGGAATGCTTTATGTGATAGCTATATTGTTGAATTCATTCATGATGCTACTGAAAATTATTATGAGATAGGAACATATGATTCTACATATCTCAATAATATCAAGTTTCATCTCTATGTGTTGAAAATCTTGAAGTTATGCTTGTTTTGCCTCCCTATGCTAGTTGATTCTTGTTCCCATAAATTGTTTTCTCACAAAATCCCTATTCATAAGAAGTGGGTTAGGCTTAAATGTGCTAGTAATGCTTCATGATGCTCTCTTTGTGTTTCAATTTTTATCTTTTATGCGAGCATCATTGAACTCACCATGCCTAGCTAAAAGGCATTAAAGAAAAGTGCTTGTTGGGAGACAACCCAAAACTTTTACCTACTGTTTTTGTGTGTTCACATGATTATGATACTGTAGTAATCATGTTTTATTGCTTTTGTTTCAATAAAGTTCCAAGTAAGACCTTTGGGATGGCTTATGGTGATAGTTGATTTGATCTTGCTGAAAAATAGAAACTTTTGTGCTCGGGAAAACAATTCTCTTTTTTAACAGAGGCGTGATAAAATGCTGATTATTTTTGTAGAAGATTAATAGACAAATTACCTAGGTTTTCCTAATTTTTAATAATTTTTGGAGTAGCAGAAATATGGTTGGAGTACAGATTACTGCAGACTATTTTGTTTTTGACAGATTCTGTTTTCAATGCATAGTTTGCTTGTTTTCTAGTTTCTATGGCTTATATTGCTCAATATAAATTGTAGAAATGATATGCTACAGTAGGCATTGTGTGGAAACAATTATGAATCTTGTCTTTGACAGTACCAAAGTGAAATGGTTTGCTCTTTACCATACTAACCTATCTCACAAAGTTTCGTTAAGTTTCGTGTGATTGAAGTTTTCAAGTTTTGGGTGAGATGTCGATATGAGGAGAATAAGGACTGACAAGACCCTAAGCTTGGGTATGCCCAAGGCACCCCAAGTTAATATTCAAGGAATATCCAAGCAACTAAGCTTGGGGATGCCCCGGAAGGCATCCCCTCTTTCGTCTCCAACATTATCGGTAACCTCACTTGGAGCTATGTTTTCATTCATCACATGATATGTGTTTTTCTTGGAGCGTAAATTTATTTTGTTATAATTTTATTTATGTTATTTAGAATAATTTTTTGCATCTTTTATTTCAATAAAAGTGGCACTGATATCCTTTACTATGCTTATTTTACAAGTCTACATGTTGTTGTTTGAAAACAGAAAGTTTACCGTTGTTGCAAAAAATTCCCTAGAAAAGTCAGAATGTGATAAAAGGTTGAAACTTTTTGAAAAATAAGATGATAAATTTTCTACAGTGTGGTCAATTCTCATAATCTTTGGAGTTTAAGAAGTATTGATACTCTTGCATTCTTTACAGACTGTACTGTTTTGGCAGATTGCTGTTATGTTTGCATATGTTTGCTTGTTTAATGATTCTATTTGAGGATAGGAGTATTAAATATGCAGAGGCATTTAGTATGCAATGTTGAATAATAATTTTAATGATTTTCTAGTAGATAATGATAAGGGTTTTGCATTGGTTTATACTAACTTATCTCACGAGTTCTTGTTGAGTTTTGTGTGAATGAAGCTTTTGAGATTTAGGAAAACCGTGATACAAGAAGAATTAAGGAGACACAAAAGCTCAAGATTGGGGATGCCCAAGGAATCACAAGATAATATTTCAAGAATTGTCAAGCATCTAAGCTTGGGGATGCCCCGGTAGGCATCCCGCCTTTCTTCTTCAACAATTATCGGTAAGTATCGGTTGAGCCTAAGTTTTTGCTTCTTCACATGATCTGTGCTATTCTTGGAATGTAATTTTATTTTGTTTTTCTTGCTGTTTTAATAAAATTATTAGATCCAAAAGTTTTTAAATAAGAGAGAGTCCTCAATTAGCTACCTATTTACTTAACTACTTGCTTGATCTTCACTTATATCTTTTTTGGAGTAGCTTGTTATTTCCTATAGTGCTTCACTTATATCTTTTTGAGCATGATGTGCTTTAGTTTTTTTAAAGAAATTCTCTCTTGCTTCACTTAAATTAATTTGAGAGAAATAAATAGTATGCTCATGATCTTCACTTATATTTGTTTGAGCTTTTCAAAAGCAACACATGAAAATCAGCCCCAAAGTGATAGATATCCAAGAAGGATAAAATAAAAACTTTCATATGAAGATCATTGGACAAAATAAACTTGATTCCTCGTAATAGTTTTGAGATTTGATGATGTGATATGTGAGTCATGTTGATGAGTAATTATGCTTTCATAAGAATATTGGTGTTAAGGTTTGTGATTCCCTATGCAAGCACGAAAGTCAATAGTTATGCAATGAAATTACATCCTACTTGTGGTGCATTATTCGGTGTTAATCATGCTCAATGCTCGCTTATGAGATTATTCATTTCTTGGTTGGTCGCTTCTCAATCTTTTGCTAGCCTTCATTTTGCACTAAGTATGATCACTACTTGTGCATCCAAAACCCTTTAAACCAGTTTTGCCACATGAGTCCACTATACCTACCTATATGCGGTATTCTTTTTCCGTTCTAAGCAAATTTGTATGTACCATCTCTAATTTTCAAAATAAATTTCTCTTTTGTGTGCTCGTACCGCTCGCGAGGTGGTGAGGGGTGGCCAATATTTTCCATGCTAGATGTGGTATTCTCATGATGAGTGTTTATTCACTCGTCATTGCACGAAAGTAAGGCAAAGGTATTAGGGATGCCCAATCCCGAAATGAAAAATGAATTTACTTTATGTTGTCAAATAATAAATTCCTTGGAAAGTGCTGGTATGGAGGGCATCCGTGGATACGGTTAGCCATGGAAAGTGAAAGTATGGTGGAAAAAGGAATAAACTTTATTTTCTATTTGGGAACCGCCTATGATATATCTAGCATAGAAAGTGTTGGGAGCGCTAAGTCGTTTTCGTTGGTGGGAAAAGTATGCCTCTCAAAATGTTTTTATCTCTCAATTTTTGCTTTGAGATCTGGCACCTCTACAAATCCCTACTTCCCTCCGCGAAGGTCATTTCTTTTACTTTATGAAATTTTTATTTTTAATTTGAGTATCCATCTTCTCTTATAAAGCACCAACTAAGGGGCACTATGACCGCACTTGAGCATTGGGTGTAGTTAATATGCGAGTGCGTTTCATGAATGGATCAATGGTTGAGCATGATGGGCTAGGGATAACTTATTTTAGTGTTGATATTTTGAAAGACATGGTTCCTTGGTGATATGCTTCAGTATTGATGTCCTCATGTCAAATTATAGACTATTACTTTGAATCATTCAAGTCGAAATGTCCATGCTACAAAAGAAAAGAGTATATGATGAATATGACAGGTAGCATTACACAACAAAAATCCTGTTTTAAATTGCTACTTTATCATGATAAGTTTTATGAGAAAGAGATGATGTTATGATGCTAGGAAAAGTGATTGAAATTATCATTGACAAAGCTATGCACTTTGCTAGCATTCACACTTCATAAATTATTTCTTTTATCATTTACCTACTCGAGGACGAGTAGGAATTAAGCTTGGGGATGATGATACGTCTCCAACGTATCTATAATTTATGAAGTATTCATGCCATGTTTACAACAATTTTATATGGTTTTGGTATGATTTGCATGGAACTAACCCGGACTGGCATTGTTTTCAGCAGAACTACCGTGGTGTTGTTTTTTCTGTAGAAATGAAAGTTCTCCCAATGAGCTAAAACTTTTTGATGATTTTTTTGGAACAAAAGAGATCCCCGAAGCTTCATGGGAGGGCCAGAATAGCCACGAGGAGGGCACAACCCATCAGGGTGCGCCTGGTGGGCTTGGCTTGCCCCGGTGGGTTGTGCTCACCTCGAGGCCCATCTTCGCGTGAAACCGACGCCAAAAAATCCCATAAATAGAGAAACCATCAGTAATAACCCTAGATCAGAAGTTTCGCCGCCACAAGGCTCTATAGCCACCGAAAACCAATCTAGACCCTTTCCGGCACCCTGCCGGAGCGGGCATCATCTCTGGTGGCCATCTTTATCATCCTGACGGCCTCCACGATGAGGAGGGAGTAGTCCACCCTCGGGGCTAAGGGTTTGTAATAGTAGCTATGTGTTTAATCTCTCTCTCGCTCTCGTGTTCTTGAGATGTCACGATCTTGACGTATTGCGGGCTTTGTTAATATAGTCGGATCATATGGTGTTTTTCCCTACTCTATCTTGTTGTGATGAATTGAGTTTTTCCCTTTGAGATTTCATTGTTATCAGATTGAATACTTCTATGGATTTGAGAACACTTGATATATGTCTTGTAATTGAATACTCATGGTGACAATGGGGTATCGTATTGATTCACTTGATATATGTTTTAGCGCTCAACTTGCAGATTCCCAAGGTGACATTGGGGTAATCTATGCATATGGGTTGATGCACGTTCTTGTCTTTGTTTCTCCGGTAGAAATCTTGGGGCACTCTTTGAAGTTCTTTGTGTTGGATTGGATATTATGAATCTGAATTTGCTTTGGTGTTATTTTAGTACGAACTCTTGGTTAGATCGATCGGAAAGAATAGCTTCATGTTATTTTAGTACAAACTCTAGGATAGATTGATCGGAAAGAATAGCTTTGAGGTGGTTTCATACCCTACAAACAATGATGTCTTATGTTCTCCGCTAGATAGGAACTTTGGAGTGATTCTCCGTTGCATGTTGAGGGATGGTTATATGATTCAATTATATTAGCACTGTTGAGAGATTGCACTAGCGAAAGTACAGACCCTAGGCCTCATTTTCAAGCATTGCAATACAGACTTTGTGCCCGTTTACTATTTGCTACCTTGCTGTTTTTATTTATTCAGATTATAAAAATATATTTCTACCATCAATATTACACTTTTATCACCATCTCTTCGCCAAACTAGTGCACCTATACAAATTTCCATTGTATTTGGTGTGCTGGGGACACAAGAGACTTCTTATTATTTGGTTGCATGGTTGTTTGAGAGAGACCATCTTCATCCTACGCCTCCCAAGGATTGATAAACCTTAGGTCATCCACTTGAGGGAAAATTGCTACTGTCCTACAAAACTCTGTGCTTAGAGGCCCAACACGTGTCTACAAGAATAAAGTTGCATGGTAGACATTAATGACCTTGCCGCTGCATCCTCTGCCAAAATTGATCTTGATCAGCAGGTGGCCAAGCTCGTGTAGGATCTTCTCGGGAGTGCCAATGAGATCGCGACCTTCAAGGAGGAGGCGCGGAAAGTGGAGGTCCTTCTGAAGGAGGTGCAATCGCAGCTCTCCTCCAAGAGCCAAGACCTTGAGACTGCCATTGGCACCATAACTAACATGAGGCCAGGATTGGCACCCTAGAGAGCTCGATCGAGTCCAGCAGGGTTCCTGAGAAGCAGCTGATGAAGGACTTGCAGAACATGGGGATCCTCTGGAAGGACGCGGAGGACAACCACGCGAACCAATCCGAGCATGTCAAACTTTGGATCAAGAGCTTGGTCGACATCGCCGAGCGCCTCACTGCCCATGTCAAAACGATGGGCATGGAGCGGCTAATCTTCTCGGTTGGCGAGCATGAGGTCCCAATCGTCAAGCTAGGGCTATTATTCAATGAGTTGATCGAAAAGCTGAAGACACACGAAGAAGGAAGGGCTGATCGCTTCACAAGTGAATCCTGGAGGCTTGCCCGCAACGCATCTTCATGGTCCCGAGCAACAACGCCTACCGCCACCCGGACCTCAACCTTGCCGACAGCTTCAGGAGGCTACCGGAGGACGCGGATGTTTCTACTGCTGAGGAGAAGGCTTCCCCCTTCACCGACAAGATCCTTGCCGTCCCCATGGCTCTACAAGGCCTCCAGGCATGGCCTTGAATAATCCTTGTCATTTTGGATGTCCTGTACCAAAAACATTATGCATGTTTCGTGTTTAGGCCCTGTACTGTTTATGCTCGTGTGGAACTGATGTCTTTACTTAATCTTAACTGCATGTTTATCCCTCTTGTGTTCACCCATTGGTGTTCGTACGATTAGTCTCTGTGTATTTTGGTTGCCTGCCAGTATCATACTGCCGCGATTGTCGTAAGGGTCAGGCCCTTAGCATTCACCTTAGCGAGGATATGTCCCGACAGGTTTTTCCTTGGTAGTTTTCGACGCAGCCACCCGCTCCGCGAGCAGGCTCGGAACAGAGCAAGGGCGTAGACAAAACCGGGAAGGTGCCATCACACGAGAGATTTCTTCATACGAACACCTTGGTATCTGAGGGATAAGCAAATGCAGATTCTAGAGATAAAGAAAAAGTGAACACGTGGACTTAGCTTTTGTCTGTGCTCCCTTCTTTCTCCGGTCGCGGTTGTTTGTCACGTCCGTGAGCCTTGGGAGGATGGCACTTCGCATGTTGTTTTTGGATACCCTGCAAGAGCCAGGAAGGATCACACATCTCTCATCGGCGGCAGAAAAATGAAGCAAGGTAAGGCCGGTTTCTTTTTCCTCCCCCTCACACTTTCAACGATCTCATAGCGGCTGGCACAAGAGTCATGCTGGCGCGGATGGCCTCACCGGAGCATGCTTGTCGAGGCATCTACCAATATATTCGCACCGATGCTCTACTCAAGATTCACCCTTAGCAGGGCAAATGCCGAACTGCGTTATGCGTGGGCTCATCGACGTTAGTGACGCTTTAACCCGACGTGGCTCGATCGTTGTCAAGTGGAGGTGCTGGAGAAAGAAACCATGTACCTTATCACCTCGCCCTTCTTCTCAAATGGGAGTCGCATGGCGGCCATGCCATTCGAGCAGCTCAGGGTCGCCATGTCGCCGTCATCCACTGCTTCCACCGCTGCTGCAGCCGCGGTGTATATGAGTGGCGGGAACTGGGCGGGATGACTGAAGGAGTGATGTCTCTTCCTTCTCGAACTTTCGTGCCGCACTTTTCTTTGGGCGACATGGATGATGAAGCCGTCAATGAAGAAGGCGATGATGAAGTTTGACGCGCTGCTTGCGACCTCGAATTCGTGCAAGCGCTTCCCCCTACCTGATGCGCCAAAGATGTCATGGTATAACATGGCCTCCTATGGGACCATCGTCCCCTTGTGGTTCGGCAAGGGGGAAGATCACATTTCACAAAGAGCGGAGAGCGTATAGCAGCACGACGGTGATGACACGGGCAGTTTTTACCAAGATTCGGGCCACCGCAAGGTGTAAAACCCTACTCCTGCATTGGTGGATTGATGGAAGGACCATGGGGGAGATGCAACGCTCTAGCCCAGCAAGGTCACCTTGGGGCGAGAGCAGCTACGCATGTATGAGTATGTAGGAGTCCGAATCCTTTCTAAGGTTGCCACGGCCCTCCTTTTATAGGTCAAGGGGTCAACACAATGGCAAATCAGTCATTATGTACTGATTAGATAGAAAATAGTGCTATCATACTTAACTCTGCAGACAGTACAAGGCGCATTAAATGCGCCGCTTAGTGTCACGTCACGGGAGCAGCCCGGCAAGCCTCGTCGTGCCAGTTTAGCAGTCTCTCGCCCTGTCTGCCTGACATGCTTCTGGATGGGTGTCATGCAGAGTGGATCTCCTCCTCGAATGGCTGCCACGTTGATACGACTTCATCGTATCTATAATTTTTTATTATTTCATGCCAATATTATACAACTTTCACGTACTTTTGGCAACATTGTATATGATTTATAGGACTAACCTATTGATCCAGTGCCCAGTGCCAGTTCCTGTTTGTTGCATGTTTTTTGTTCCGTAGAAAATCCATATCAAATGAAGTCCAGACGCGATAAAAATTTACGGATTATGTGATTTTTGGGAGGTGGAATCAACGCAAATGGGGGCCCACAGTGCCCACAACCCACCAGGGCGCGCCCCAGGCCCCAGACACGCCCAAGTGTACTATGCTCACCTCGTAGGTCGGTTGGGTCTCTACTTCGGGCGCAAGGAAGCTTATATCTGGAAAAAAACCGTGTTAAATTTTCAGTGCAATCAGAGTTACAGATCTCCCAGAATATAAGAAACGGTTTTCGGCCAGATCTAGGGAACGCAAAACAGAAGAAAACAGAGAGGGAGATCCAATCTCGGAGGGGATCCCGCCCCTCCGCCCCCATGTAGGCCATGGACCAGGGGCGAACTCTCCTCCCATCTAGGGGGGAGGACAAGGAAGAAGAAGGGGGGGGCTCTCTCCCCCTCTCTCCCGGTGGCGCCGGAACATCGATGGGGCAAGGATCGTGATAGCAATCTACATCAACAATCTTGCTACCGTCAACACCAACTCTCCCCCCCCTCTATGCAGCGGTGTAGCACCCCTTCTCCACGTTCCCAATGATCTATGGTTATCCTATGATGTTTGAGTAGATCTGTTTTGTCTTGTTGGTTAATAGTGATCTTGGTTGGTATAATTATATATTTTATTTATCGTGTTGCCCTACGGTGCCCTCCGTCTCACGCAAACGTGAGGGGCCCTCGCTGTAGGGTATTGCAATATGTCCATGGCTCGCTTATGGTGGGTTGCAAGAGTGACAGAAGCTTAACCCCCAGTAAGTGGGTTATGGCATATGGGAGTAAAGAGGACTTGATACTTAATGTTATGGTTGGGTTTCACGACCTTAATGATCTTTAGTAGTTGTGGATGCTTGCTAGAGTTCCAATCATAAGTGCATATGATCCAAGTAGAGAAATTATGTTAGCTCATGCCTCTCCCTCATGTAAAATTGCAAGAATGATTACCGGTCTTGTTATCGATTGCCTAGGGACAAATGACTTTCTTGTTGACAAAAGCTATCTACTTTTATTACCTTGTAATGTATCCATAGTTTTATTCTCGCAAATTACTCATAGTTTTATTCTTGCAAAATAGTTTCATACTTGTTTTAGTTAAAGCAAACGTCAAATGTGCGTAGAGTTGTATTAGTGGTCGATAGAACTTGAGGGAATAATTGTTATGCCTTTAGCTCCTCATTGGGTTCGACACTCTTATTTATCGAAGAAGGCTACAAACGATCTCCTATACTTGTGGGTTATCAAGACCTTTTTATGGCGCCGTTGCCGGGGAGTAATAGCATGGGGTGAATATTCTCGTGTGTGCTTGTTTGCTTTATCACTAAGTAGTTTTTATTTCATGTTCTTAGTTGTTCTCTATCTTTAGTTATGGATATGGAACACGAAACTCCAAAAAAAATAGTGGTACTTGCTACTCATGAAGATGGGGAACCTCCTAAAACCCTCGATGCTCGTTATGTGAAAAATATTAATCACTACTTTGATAATCCTGAGAAAACCCCATTCAACTTGATAATGGGTGACATGTTGGATCAACGTGATACTTTAGGGATTATCGCTTGACACAAAAGGGAAACTATTATGGGATCAAATTGATATATATGTTGCATTGGTATGCTTGGAATTTATGCCAGAGATATGATTATACTTGTTGCTCTAGGATTAACACTCCACACCTTCCCTTTTCATGCAAATTTAATGATAATGAAACCTTGGCTTCTTATGCCAATGGTAGATATGATTATTATGGTGTGGAATGAATAGAAGAATTTGTTGCTTTTAAGGGTGCTTATGAAATTGAATCTTTGTTTTTAAAGTATGAAGCTTTTGATGATGATGTTTATAGACCTGAAAATTTTGCCATCCTTAAATATTTCTATGATATTATAAATATAATTCCGATATTGATGAATTTATTGAGAAAATCTCCGCTCTCCGAGAAGAGACTAATATTTTGTAGGAGTCTATGGAAGAAGGAATTGATGAAACTGTGAGCTCATTGGATGAAAAAGATGATGAAGAGAGTGAAGAACAAAAGGAGGAAGATCAGATTAGCTACCCGTGCCCACCACCTTCTAATGAGAGTAACCCTCCAACTCATACATTATTTAATGTCCCTTCATGCTTACTGAAGGATGAATGCTATGATAATTGCTATGACCCCGTTGGTTCGTTTGAAATATCCCTTTTTGATGAACTTGATGCTGGCTATGCTTGTGGCCAAGATGCCAATATGAATTATGCTTATGGAGATGAACTTGCTATAGTTCCTTATGTTAAGAATGACATTGTTGCTATTGCACCCACACATGATAGTCCTATTATCTTTTTGAATTCTCCAAACTACACTATATCAGAGAAGTTTGCGCTTATTAAGGATTATATTAATGGGTTGCCTTTTACCGTTGCGCGTGATGATTTTGATGAATATAATATGCATGTGCTTTCTGCTCCTACTTGCAATTATTATGAGAGAGGAAATACATCTTCGCCTCTCTATGTTTCCAACACGATAAAATTGTAAGAAACTTCTTATGCTATGTATTGGCCTTTACTTGATGTGCATGAATTGTTTTTATATGACATGCTGATGCATAGGAAGAGAGTTAGACTTCATCATTGCATGATATATGTTCCTTTGTGCTCACTACTAAATGCTAAATCATTGTTAATTAAAATTGGCTTTGATATACCTTGGGATCCGGGTGGATTCATTACTTGAGCACTTTATGCCTAGCTTAATGTCTTTAAAGAAAGCGCTGCCAGGGAGACAAACTGAAAGTTTTAGAGAGTCATTTATTTCTGTTGAGTGCTTTTATAAATTTTAAAAACAAAAAATATAGAGGGGAACTTAAAACTTCACAAAAATAGAAGTGATTGAAAGGTGATACATTGAAGAAATGAGGTTCGACTTTGAACACTTGTGTTCATGCTCATGGAAACAATGTAGAATTTTTCATGAAATTTCTTGAAAAAATAATTATCCCCTTGTACAAATCCTTTGTATTGTAAAATTATTGTGCCAAGATTTGCCTTTAGGATGAGTAGATTGTTTGTTGGCATGTGCGGTGCAAAAACAGAAACTTTGGCTGTAGTGCGTGAATTTTCATTTTTTTACTGGAACGTCAAAAGTTTCGGAAACTTTTTGCACAATATTGCTATACAAATTCTTTATTTTGTCCTAATTATTCAGAATTTTTGGAGTACCCGAAGTATGGTAGATGTTCAGATTGCTACACTGTCCTGTTTAAGACACATTCTATTTTTGATGCATTGTTTGCTTGTTTTGATGAAACTATCGATTTTTATCAGTGGTATAAGCCATGGAAAAGTTATAATACAATAGCTACAACGCAAAAAAATAATGAATTGGTCTGCAACAGTACTTAGAGTAGTGATTTGCTTTATTATATTAACGGATCTTACTGAGCTTTCTGTTGAGTTTTATGTGGATGAAGTGATCAAAGATCGAGGACGTCTCGATATGAGGAGAAGGAGGAGAGGCAAGAGCTCAAGCTTGGGTATGCCCAAGGCACCCCAAGTAAATATTCAAGGAGACTCAAGCGTCTAATATTGGGGATGCCCCAGAAGGCATCCCATCGATCTTTCTTCAACAAGTATCGGTATGTTCTTGTTCTCATTTCGTTCATGTGATATGTGTAAATCTTGGAGCATCTTTTGCATTTAGTTTTCATTTTTCTTTTATGCACCATGCTGGTATGAGATAGTACATGGTTGATTTATAGAATGCTCATTGCACTTCACTTATATCTTTTGAGTATGGCTCTATAGAATGCTTCATGTGCTTCACTTATATCATTTGAAGTTTGGATTACCTGTTCTCTTCACATAGAAACCCGTTATTTATAGAATGCTCTTTTGCTTCACTTAAATTTATTAGAGCATGATCTTTTATAGAAATAATTAAACTATGTTGCTTCACTTATATCTATTTAGAGAGTCAACAGGAATTAGTCATTTGCATGGTTAGTCATAAAATCCTACATAGAACTTATGGATCACTGAATATGATATGTTTGATTCCTTGCAATAGTTTTGCAATATAGAGATGGAATATGTGGGAGGTACTAGTAAACGGTTGTGGTTAGTAAGAGTATTGGTGTTAAGGTTTGTGATTCCCGAAGCATGCACGTATAGTCTCTCGTTATGCTATGAAGTTGGAGAATGATTTATTATTGATTGTCTTCATTATGAGTGGCGGTCAGGGACGAGCGATCGTCTTTTCCTACCAATCTATCCCCCTAGGGGCATGCGTAGTAGTACTTTGCTTTGATGGCTAATAAAATTTTGCAATAAGTATATGAGTTCTTCATGACAAATGTGAGTCCGTGGATTATACGCACTCTTACCTTTCCGCAATTTGCTAGCCTCTACGGTACCGTGAATTGCCCTTTCTCACCTCAAGATGTGGTTCAAACTTCGCAAGTGCATCCAAACCCCGTGATATGATACGCTCTATCACACATAAGCCTTATTATATCTTCCTCAAAACAGCCACCATACCTACCTATTTGTTGGGGAACGCAATATTTCAAAAAAAATCCTACGATCACGCAAGATCTATCTAGGAGATGCATAGCAACGAGAGGGGAGAGTGTGTCCACGTACCCTCGTAGACCGAAAGAGGAAGCGTTAAGTAACGCGGTTGATGTAGTCAAACGTCCTCGCAATCCAACCGATCATGTACAGAACGCACGGCACCTCCGCAATCTGGACACGTTCAGCTCGATGACATCCCTCGTACTCTTGATCCAGTTGAGGCCGAGGGAGAGTTTCGTCATCATGACGGCGTGATGACGGTGATGATGAAGTTATCGACGCAGGGCTTCACCTAAGCACTACAACGATATGACCGAGGTGGAAATCTGTGGAGGAGGCACCGCACATGGCTAAGACAATTGTCAACTTGTGTCTTCTAGGGAGCCCCCCAACGCCCTTATATAAAGGAGAAATGGGGGAGGTCGGCCGTCCCTCATGGGGTGCGCCCCCAAGTAGGATTCCTCGTAGGTTTCCAACAAGGGGAGAGAGGGGGGAGGAAGGAGAGGGGGAGAGGGAGAAGGAAAGGGAGGGGGCGCCGCCCCCTCCTAGTCCAATTCGGACTCCTCAAAGGGGGCGTGCGGCCAGCCCTAGGGCCCTCTCCTCTCTCTATCACAAGGCCCATGTTGGCCCATTAGTTCCCCCAGGGTTTCCGATAACCCCCGGCACTCCGATATGTATTCGGTGACCCCGGAACTCATCTGGTGTCTGAATTGAAGGAAATATGCCCTAGAGGCAATAATAAAGTTGTTATTTATATTTCCTTATATCATGATAAATGTTTATTATTCATGCTAGAATTGTATTAACCGGAAACTTAGTACATGTGTGAATACATAGACAAACTGAGTGTCACTAGTATGCCTCTACTTGACTAGCTCGTTAATCAAAGATGGTTAAGTTTCCTAGACATGGACAAGAGTTGTCATTTGATGAATGGGATCACATCATTAGGGAATGATGTGATTGACTTGACCCATCCGTTAGCTTAGCACTTATACATGTTCCTATGACTATGAGATTATGCAACTCCCGAATACCAGAGGAACACTTAGTGTGCTATCAAACGTCACAACGTAACTGGGTGACTATAAAGATGCTCTACAGGTGTCTCCGATGGTGTTTGTTGAGTTGACATAGATCGAGATTAGGATTTGTCACTCCATGTATCGAAGAGGTATCTCTGGGCCCTCTCGGTAATGCACATCACTATAAGCCTTGCAAGCAATGTGACTAATGAGTTAGTTACGGGATGTTGCATTACAGAATGAGTAAAGAGACTTGCCCGTAACGACATTGAACTAGGCATTGAGATACCGACGATCGAATCTCGGGCAAGTAACATACCGATGACAAAGGGAACAACGTATGTTCTTATGCGGTTTGACCGATAAAGATCTTTGTAGAATATGTTGGAACCAATATGAGCATCCAGGTTCCGCTATTGGTTATTGACCGGAGATGAGTCTCTGTCATGTCTACATAGTTCTCGAACCTGTAGGGTCCGCACGCTTAATGTTCGGTGACAGTCGGTATTATGAGTTTATTTGTTTTGATGTACTGAAGGTAGTTCGGAGTCCCGGATATGATCACGGACATGAAGAGGAGTCTCGAAATGGTCAAGAGATAAAGATTGATATATTTGAAGGCTATGTTTGGAATGGTTCCAGGTGAGTTCGGGCAATTACTGGAGTATCTGGGGGTTACCGGAACCCCCCAGGGACTGTTTGGGCCTTAATGGGCGTTAGTGGGAAGAGAGGAGGAGGCGTCCAAGGTGGGGTGACCCCCCAAGCCCAATCCGAATTGGGGTGGGGGGCCGGCCCCCCTTTCCTTCTCCCTCTCTCTCCCTTCCTTCTCTCCTACTCCAACAAGGGAAAGGGGGAATCCTACTCCCACCGGGAGTAGGACTCCCCCCTTGAAGCGCGCCATAGAGGGCCGACCCTCCCCCTCCTCCACTCCTTTATATATGGGGGAGGGGGCACCCCATAGACACACAAGTTGATTGTTTAACCGTGTGCGGTGCCCCCCTCCACAGATTTCCACCTCGGTCATATCATTGTAGTGCTGAGGCGAAGCCCTGCGTCGGTAACTTCATCATCGCCGTCATCATGCCATCGTGCTGACGAAGCTATCCCTCAACACTCAACTAGATCTAGAGTTCGTGGGACATCACCGAGCTAAACGTGTGCAGATCACGGAGGTGCCGTACTTTCGGTGCTAGGATCAGTCAAATCATGAAGACATACGACTACATCAACTACGTTGTCATAATGCTTCTGCTTACGGTCTACGAGGGTACGTGGGCAACACTCTCCCCTCTCATTGCTATGCATCACCTAGATGGATCTTGCATGTGCATAGGAATTTTTTTAAATTACTGCGTTCCCAAACAATGGTATCAGAGCTAGGTCTATGTGTAGATGTTATATGCACGAGTAGAACACAAAGGAGTTGTGGGCGTGGGTATATACATATTGCTTGTCGTCACTAGTTGATTCTTGATTCAACGCTATTGTTGGATGAAGCGGCTCAGACCGACATTACGCGTACGCTTACGCGAGATTGGTTCTACCGACGTGCTTCGCACACAGGTGGCTAGTGGGTGTCAGTTTCCCCAACTTTAGTTGAATCAGATTCAATGAACAGGGTTCTTTCTTAAGATCAAAAAGCAATCACTATACCACGTTGTCGTTTTTGATGTGTAGGTAAGAACGGTTCTTGCTCAGCCCGTAGCAGCCACATAAAAATTGCAACAACAAAGTAGAGGATGCCTAACTTGTTTTTGCAGGGCATGTTGTGATGTGATATGGTCAAGACATGATGATAAATTTTATTGTATGAGATGATCATGTTTTGTAACAGAGTTATCGGCAACTGGCAGGAGCCATATGGTTGTCGCTTTATTGTATGAAATGCAATCGCCATGTAATTGCTTTACTTTATCACTAAGCGGTAGCAATAGTCGTAGAAGCAATAGTTGGCGAGACGACAACTATGCTTTGATGGAGGTCAAGGTGTCAAGCCAGTGACGATGGTGATCATGACGGTGCTTTGGAGATGGAGATCAAAGGCACAAGATGATGGCCATATCATATCACTTATATTGATTGCATGTGATGTTTATCCTTTATGCATCTTATTTTGCTTAGTTCGGCGGGAGCCTTTTGAGATGATCTCTCACTAAATTTCAAGG
>NW_024111177.1:0-16396 GCF_003073215.2 Triticum urartu
TCTTTTTGCCGTGTGTTTGTCGAGATCCGACGAATTGTGGGTTTATGATCAAGTTTATCTATGAATAATATTTGAATCTTCTCTGGATTCTTTTATGTATGATTGGTTATCTTTGCAAGTCTCTTTGAATTATCAGTTTGGTTTGGCATACTAGATTGATCTTTCTTGCAATGGTAGAAGTGCTTAGCTTTGGGTTCAATCTTGTGGTGCTCGATCCCAGTGACAGAAAGGGAAATGACACGTATTGTATTGTTGCCATCGAGGATAAAAAGATGGGGTTTATATCATATTGCATGAATGTATCCATCTACATCATGTCATCTTGCTTAAAGCGTTACTCCGTTCTTATGAACTTAATACTCTAGATGCATGCTGGATAACGGTCAATCTGTGGAGTAATAGTAGTAGATGTAGGTAGGAGTCGGTTTACTTGTCATGGATGTGATGCCTATATACATGATCATGCCTAGATATTCTCATAACTATTCGCTTTTATATCAATTGCTCGACAGTAATTTGCCCACCGTAATACTCATGCTATCTTGAGAGAAGCCACTAGTGAAACCTATGGCCCCCGGGTCTATTCTCCATCATATTAATCTTCCATCAACAAGCTATTTCTATTACCTTTTATTTTGCAATCCTTACTTTTTATCTTTATTATAAAAGTAGCAAAAATATTATCTTATCATATCTATCAGATCTCACTCTCGTAAGTGACCGTGAAGGGATTGACAACCCCTTTATCGCGCTGGTTGTGAGGTTCTTATTTCTTTGTGTAGGTGCAAGGGACTTGAGCGTGGCCTCCTACTGGATTGATACCTTGGTTCTCAAAAACTGAGGGAAATACTTACGCTACTTTGCTGCATCACCCTTTCCTCTTCAAGGGAAAACCAACGCAGTGCTCAAGAGGTAGCAAGAAGGATTTCTGGTGCCATTGCCGGGGAGTCTATGGACAAGTCAAGTCATACCAAGTACCCATCAGAAACTCTTATCCCTTGCATTACATTATTTGCCATTTGCCTCCCCTTTTCCTCTCCCCGACTTCACCCTTGCCATTTTATTCGCCCTCTTCTTCTGTCCCCTTCTCTTTTCTAGTTTGTCTCTTTTTGCTTGCTTCTTGTTTGCTTGTGTGTTGGATTGCTTGCTTGTCACGATGGCTCAAGATAATACTAAATTGTGTGACTTTACCAATACCAACAACAATGATTTTATTAGCATTCCGATTGCTCATCTTACTGATGCCGAATCTTGTGAAATCAATGCTGTCTTGCTGAATCTTGTCAGGAAAGATCAATTCTCTGGCCTTCCTAGTGAAGATACCACTACCCATCTTAACAACTTTGTTGATTTGTGTGATATGCAAAAGAAGAAAGATGTGGATAATGATGTTGTTAAGTTGAAGCTATTTCTGTTTTCTCTTAGAGATCGTGCTAAAACTTGGTTTTCCTCTTTGCCTAAAACTAGTATTGATTCATGGAATAAGTGCAAAGATGCTTTTATCTCTAAGTATTTTCCTCCCACTAAGATCATCTCTCTTAGAAATGATATTATGAATTTTAAGAAACTTGATCATGAACATGTTACACAAGCTTAGGAGAGGATGAAATTAATGATACGTAATTGCCCTACTCATGGTTTGAATTTGTGGATGATTATACAAAAAAATTTATGCCAGATTGAATTTTGCTTCTAGAAACCTTTTAGATTCGGCCGCGGGAGACACTTTTATGAAAATCACTTTAGGAGAAGCTACTAAACTCCTAGATAATATTATCGTTAATTATTCTCAATGGCATACTGCAAGATCTACTAGTAAAAAAGTGCATGCGATAGAAGAAATTAATGTTTTGAGTGTAAAGATGGATGGACTTATGAAATTGTTTGCTAATAAGAATGTTTCTTCTTATCCTAATGATATGCCTTTGTCTACTTTGTTTGAGAATAATAACGAATCTATGGATGTGAATTTTGTTGGTAGGAACAATTTGGTAATAATGCGTCTAGAGGTAATTTTAATCCTAGACCGTTTCCTAGTAATTCCTCTAATAATGATGGTATTTCCTACAACAACTATTATGGAAATTATAATAAGACACCCTCTGATTTTGAATCTAATATTAAATATTTTATTAGTTCACAAAAGAGTTTCAATGCTTTGATTGAAGAAAAATTGTCTAAGACTGATGAGTTGGCTAGGAACGTGGATATAATTTCTCTTGATGTTGATTCTTTGAAACTTAGATCTATACCACCTAAGCATTATATCAATGAGTCTCTCAAAGCCATGAGAATTTCCATTGATGAGTGCAAAGGAAGAACAGCTAGGATGCGTGCTAAGAAAGATTGCTTTGTGAAAGTGTGTTCTTCTAGTTTTTATGATAATAATGACAAAGATCTAAAAGTTATTGATGTGTCTCCTATTAATTCTTTGTTTTGCAATATGAATCTTGATAATGATGGGACTGGAGATGATTCAAGTTTAGTTAGAAGGCGTCCCAATGATTCGGAGTTTTTAGATCTTGATGCAAAAATTTATAAAAGTGGGATTGGAGTGGTCAAAACTTTACATAGCAATGAACCCACTATCTTGTATTTCAAGGAATTTAATTATGATAATTGCTCTTTGATAGATTGTATTTCCTTGTTGCAATCCGTGCTAAATTCTCCTCATGCTTATAGCCAAAATAAAGCCTTTACTAAACATATCATTGATGCTTTGATGCGATCTTATGAAGAAAAACTTGAATTTGAAGTTTCTATCCCTAGAAAACTTTCTGATGAGTGGGAACCTACTATTAAAATTAAAATTAAAGATCATGAATGCTTTGCTTTGTGTGATTTGGGTGCTAGTGTTTCCAAGATTCCTAAAATCGTGTGTGATTTGCTAGGTTTCTGTGAATTTGATGATTGTTCTTTAAACTTGCATCTTGCGGATTCCGCTATTAAGAAACCTATGGGAAGAATTAATGATGTTATTATTATTGCAAATAGAAATTATGTGCCCGTGAATTTCATTGTTCTTGATATAGATTGCAATCCTTCATGTCCTATTGTTCTTGGTAGACCTTTCCTTAGAACGATTGGTGCAATTATTGATATGAAGGAAGGGAATATTAGATTCCAATTTCCGTTAAGGGAAGACATGGAACACTTCCCTAGAGAAAAGATTAAATTACCTTATGAATCTATTATGAGAGCCACTTATGGATTGCCTACCAAAGATGGCAATACCTAGATCTATCCTTGCTTTTATGCCTAGCTAGGGGCGTTAAACGATAGCGCTTGTTGGGAGGCAACCCAATTTTATTTTTGTTTCTTGATTTTTGATTCTGTTTAGTAATAAATAATTCATCTAGCCTCTTTTTAGATGTGGTTTTATGCTTTTAATTAGTGTTTGTGCCAAGTAGTACTTTTGGGAAGACTTGGGGAAAGTCTTTGCGATCTTGCTGTAAAAAACAGAAACTTTAGCGCTCACAAGAATTGCTGCCATTTTTTATTGGAGAGTGATATTTAGTTAATTATTTTTGAAGATGATTAATAGATAAATTTCTAACGTCCACCAATTTATTTTAGAATTTTCGGAGTTCCATAAGTGGTCGAAACCTATATATAACTACAAACTATTCTGTTTTTGACAGATTCTGTTTTTCGTGTGTTGTTTGCTTATTTTGATGAATCTATGTCTAATAAAAGAGTTTATGAACCATAGGGAAGTTGTAATACAGTAGGTTTAACACCAATATAAATAAAGAATGAGTTTATTACAGTACCTTGAAGTGGTGTTTTGTTTTCTTTTACTAACGGAGCTCATGAGATTTTCTATTTGAGTTTTGTGTAGTGAAGTTTTCAAGTTTTGGGTAAAGATTTGATGGATTGGCAAGAGCCTAAGATTGGGGATGCCCAAGGCACCCCAAGGTAAAATCCAAGGACACCCAAAATCCTAAGCTTGGGGATGCCCCGGAAGGCATCCCCTCTTTCGTCTTCGTCTATCGGTAACTTTACTTGGGGCTATATTGTTATTCACTACATGATATGTGTTTTACTTGGAGCGTCTTGTATGATTTGAGTCTTTGCTTTTTAGTTTACCACAATCATCCTTGCTGTACAAACATTTTGAGAGAGACGCACATGATTTGGAATTTGTTAGAATACTCTATGTGCTTCACTTATATCTTTTGAGCTATATAGTTTTTGCTCTAGTGCTTCACTTATATCTTTTAAAGCACGGTGGTGGTTCTATTTTATAGAAATTATTGATCTCTCATGCTTCACTTATATTATTTTGAGAGTCTTAAAAAGCATGAAAATTTGCTTTAATTGTGAATTTAGTCCTAATATAATAGGCATCCAAGATCGGTATAATAAAAACTATCATACAAAAAGTGCATTGGATAATATGAGAAGATTGATACTTGATAATTGTTTTGAGATATGAAGATGGTGATATTAGAGTCATGCTAGTTGAGTAATTGTGGATTTGATAAATAATTGTGTTGAAGTTTGTGATTCCCGTAGCATGCACGTATGGTGAACCGTTATGTGATGAAATCGGAGCATGATTTATTTATTGATTGTCTTCCTTATGAGTAGCGGTCGGGGTCGAGCGATGGTCTTTTCCTAACAATCTATCCCCCTAGGAGCATGCGCGTAGTACTTTGTTTCGATAACTAATAAATTTTTGCAATAAGTATGTGAGGTCTTTATGACTAATGTTGAGTCCATGGATTATGCGCACTCTCACCCTTCCACCATTGCTAGCCTCTCTAGTACCGCGCAACTTTCGCCGGTATCATAAACCCACCATATACCTTCCTCAAAACAGCCACCATAACTACCTATTATGGCATTTCCATAGCCATTCCGAGATATATTGCCATGCAACTTAGCACCGTTCCATTATTATGACACGCTTCATTATTGTCATATTGCTTGCATGATCATGTAGTTGACATCGTATTTGTGGCAAAGCCACCGTTCATAATTATTTCATACATGTCACTCATGAATCATTGCACATCCCGGTACACCGCCGGAGGCATTCACATAGAGTCATATTTTGTTCTAAGTATGGAGTTGTAAGTAAATAAAAGTGTGATGATCATCTTTATTAGAGCATTGTCCCATGTGAGGAAAGGATGATGGAGACTACGATTCCCCCACAAGTCGGGATGAGATTCCAGACTAAATAAAAAAGAGGCCAAAGAAAAAAAAGAAAAGGCCCAACCAAAAATGAGAGAAAAAGAGAGAAGGGACAATGTTACTATCCTTTTACCACACTTGTGCTTCAAAGTAGCACCAAGATCTTCATGATAGAGAGTCTCCTATGTTGTCACTTCCATATATTAGTGGGAATTTTACATTATAGAACTTGGCTTGTATATTCTAATGATGGGCTTCCTCAAAATGCCCTAGGTCTTCATGAGCAAGCAAGTTGGATGCACACCCACTTAGATTCTTTCGTTGAGCTTTCATACACTTATAGCTCTAGTGCATCCGTTGCATGGCAATCCCTACTCACTCACATTGATATCTATTGATGGGCATCTCCATAGCCCGTTAATATGCCTAGTTGATGTGAGACTATCTTCTCCTTTTGTCTTCTCCACAACTTAAAGCACAAGTGCTCCCTAGGTGGTTTTGGTAATTAATGTCAACATATCTCTTGATTGGACTAACATTTTTATATAGTATGTTTTAGATAAGTTCAACAGTGAAGTGGCATGGACTAGAGGATGTGAAACCCCTTCAAGATGCTATGGACAAAGGATTGGCTCAAGCTCAAAGCTCAAGACTCTACATTTTCTATTTTAGTGATCCAAGATCACATTGAGTCTATAGGAAAAGCCAATACTATCAAGGAGGGATGAGGTGTTGCTTTATGAGGCTCTTGCTCAAATGCTTAGTGATATGCTCCAAAGCCCTCAACTACTTCATCACATCCACATATGACCTAAACCAAAAGTCAAACTCGGCCCCACCAATTCTTCCTATCCGGCGCCACCGAGTTTCAAATGTCTTAGCCACTGCCACAAACCCTAGGCAAATAGGTCTCACCGATAGGGATCTCGGTCTCACCGAGATGGGATTGCAAACTCTCTGTTGCCTATTGCAATACTTTCGGTCTCACCGAAACTTGCGATCGGTCCCACCGAAACTGCAATGTAAACTCTCTGGTTCCCTTTTGTAACATTTCGGTCTCACCGAAATGAGCGATCGGTCCCACCGAGTTTACCTGACCAACTCTCTGGTTAGCTTATTACCAAAATCGGTCTCACCGAGATTACGTTATGCCCTAACCCTAATCATATCGGTCCTACCGAGTTGCATGTCGGTCCCACCGAAAACCCTAACAGTCACTAGCTTTGCTAAATTGGTCCGACCGAGTTTAACCATTTGGTCCCACCGAGTTTGGGAAGTTATGTGTAATGGTTAGATTTTGTGTGGAGGCTATAAATACCCTCCACCTCCTCTTCATTCGTGGAGAGAGCCATCAGAACAAACCTACACTTCCAACCTAAATTTTCTGAGAGAACCACCTACACTTGTGTTGAGACCAAGATATTCCATTCCTACCATATGAATCTTGATCTTTAGCCTTCCCCAAGTTGCTTTCCACTCAAATCTTGTTTCCACCAAATTCATATGCTGTGAGAGAGAGTTGAGTGTTGGGGAGACTATCATTTGAAGCACAAGAGCAAGGAATTCATCATCAACACACCATTTGTTACTTCTTGGAGAGTGGTGTCTCCTAGATTGGCTAGGTGTCACTTGGGAGCCTCTGACAAGATTGTGGAGTTGAACCAAGGAGTTTGTAAGGGCAAGGAGATCGCCTACTTCATGAAGATCTACCGCTAGTGAGGCAAGTCCTTCGTGGGCGATGGCCATGGTGGGATATACAAGGTTGCTTCTTCGTGGACCCTTCATGGGTGGAGCCCTCCATGGACTCGCGCAACCGTTACCCTTAGTGGGTTGAAGTCTCCATCAACATGGATGTATGATAGCACCACCTATCAGAACCACGACGAAAACATCCGTGTCTCCAATTGCATTTGAATCTTCCAAACCCTTCCCTTTGCATTCTTGCAAGTTGCATGCTTTACTTTCCGCTGCTCATATACTCTTTGCATGCTTGCTTGATATGTATTGTGTTTGTTAAACTTGTGCCTAAACTCCACTTCAACCTAAAGAATTAAAAAACTGCAATTTTGACACTTAGTGTCTAACCCCCCCTCTAGACACCTCTTCTCGATCCTTTCAATTGGTATCAGAGCTTTGGTCTCCATTGCCTTGGTTTAAACACCATTGGAGGACGATGGATGAGTCTACTTTGGGGGTCTTAGACGTAGAGTGCCTATTCTTGATGGAGAATATTTTCATGAGTGGAAAAATGAAATGCTTGAGATTTTCAATGAATATCATTTGAGCAAGTATATTGCTAGCCCTTGTGCACCTCATGTTGATCCTATGCATCCTACCCTTGATGAGTCAATTAACATGATTCGCAATCTTAGAACTGTTAATCCTATCACTAGAGGCTTGCCTAGAAACTTGATTGGATGTTTTCCTACTCTTAACTGTGCCTACACCATATGGAAATTTCTTGAGGAACTCTTTCCAAATTATTCCTTGAAAGATCTAGATGAAATCCTCCATAAATCTATTGCCTTGATTAGGATGAGTTCCAATGATCCCAAATTTGGTGACTGCTTATTTGAGCTTACTAATCTTACGAGTGCCAAAGGAGATGTTGGAATCATTAGCAATATCATTTCCAGAGCTATTAGAATTCATAAATATAACTATAGAAATGATCATTTATCTAATGAATTACCCTCTCTAGGAATTGATCAATCACAAGATGATGTTGAACATGGATACTCTGATGAAGATGATGATGATAGTGACTATGACCTTGATGATGCGATGAGACACTTTAGTATTATGGCAAATCTTCGCGGCTACATGGCCGGAGGAAAGGAATGGGTTCTTGATAGTGGATGTACTGATCATATGACCTGAGATAAAGATATGTTCCGTGAGCTTGCTGAAAACGACGACCCTCGAAAATATGTCACCTTCGGTGATAACTCAAAGGGTAAGGTGGTTGGGCTCGGTAAGGTGGCCATCTCACATGATAGCTCCATACAAAATGCCATGCTCATTGAATCTCTTGTGTACAACTTACTTTCAGTATCTAGACTTGCTGATTTCGGTCTCAATGTTTTATTCACTGAAGTAGATTGCCAAGTGTTTCGTAGAGACAATCGTAAAATGGTCTTTACTGGTATACATAGAGGTGATCTTTACATTGTTGATTTCACTAAAAAGGCTCAACCTAGAACTTACTTAATTGCTAAATCCTCTAAAGGTTGGTTATGGCATAGACGATTAGGTCATGTTGGTATGCGAAACCTTGACAAGCTTATTAAAGGTGATCATATCCTTGGAGTAAAAGATGTTATATTTGATAAGGATAGACTTGGCAGTGCTTGTCAAGCAGGTAGACAAGTTGGAGGAAGGCATCCCGTGAAGAACATCATGACCACAAGGAGACCACTCGAGCTACTTCACATGGATCTTTTTGTTCCTAACGCTTACAAGAGTCTCGGTGGAAATTCTTTTGGTCTAGTTATAGTTAATGATTTTTCAAGATTTATGTGGGTACTTGTGACGCCCTCGATTCAATCATACACTAATCATACACGCAAATGTGTACGATCAAGATCAAGGACTCACAGGAAGATATCACAACACAACTCTAGACACAAATTAAAATAATACAAGCTTTATATTACAAGCCAGGGCCTCGAGGGCTCGAATACATAAGCTCGAATACAAAAGAGTCAGCGGAAGCAACAATATCTGAGTACAGACATAAGTTAGACCAGGTTGCCTTTAGAAGGCTATCACAAAAGCAACAACGATCGAAAAGGCAAGGCCTCCTGCCTGGGAGCCTCCTAACTACTCCTAGTCGTCTACGGCCTTCACGTAGTAGCAGGCATCCTCCGGATAGTAGTAGTCATCAGTGGCATCGTCTGGCTCCTGGGATCCGTCATCTGGTCACAACAATCGGGTATGGGGGAAAAAGAAGTAGCAAAGCAACCGTGAGTACTCATCCAAAGTACTCGCAAGACTTACATCAGATCTAAACTAAGTATGCATCTGTATCGAAGGAATGGATTGTATCTGTGGACTAAACTACAGAATGCCAGAAGGGAAGGGGAAAGCCTAGACTATCGAAGACTAGCATCTTCAAGCATCTTCAAGCATCTTCAAGAACCTAGAAGAGTACAGATCAACATAATGTAAAGTAGTAGTGTTATCAACCTCGGCCAGAGATCCTTTCTTGACTCCCTACGAGAAAGCAATCCCAGAGCCATACTATCCAGTTATCATCTCATATCCAAGTCTCATCTCCATGTCTCATCTCAAGTATCCAGTTCTAGTTGTATCGATCGGGATACAGCTCCAAGTGTCTGTTACCGTAGGACAGGCTATTGATAGATGTTTTCTTCCCTACAGGGGTGCACCAACTTACCCACCACGCTCGATTAACTCCGGCCGAACACACTTTCCTGGGTCATGCCCGACCTCGGCCAAACAATACGCCGCAACCCGACCTAGGCTTAATAGAGAGGTCAGCACGCCAGACTAAACCTATGCCCCCAGGGGTCATGGGCCACCTCCCCGGGAACTCCTGCATGTTGCATACACGGCCGGTGAGCAGACCTAGCTATCTCCTTCAACAAGGTAGGTGCTTACTAGTCCAACCCGTCGTGCGCCGCTCAGTCACTGACATCTATTAAGTTTCGGCTGATGCATACGACGCAGAACACCCATACTATGCCCACGTGATGGTTAGTGCTATCAGGCCAGAGGCCCCTCAGATCAAATATCCAAATCGTAGTGGATTAGGAGCACGTGGTAACGAGCAGAGACTCACGATCGATGTGACCCCATCGCCCCATCTCGAGTACTTGTGGCAAGGGCTAAGAATGCCTGACCACGCCTCGTAAGTATCTCGCGGGCACCTTCCAGGTCAACCCGACTCAACATCACTCGCTATTAAGCTCGTGCGGGTACCCCTCAGGGCCGACCCGTCTTTAGTAACATGGCTCAGTGCAAAGTCATAGTAACCATAGTAACTGTGTGTCTAACAACAAGGGGAAAACCCGAGGAATCACCCCCGGTGAATCCCACTCGACGTTATCATCAAGGTGAACGTAAGAGGATCCACCCTCGAGGTTCACATTTGATGGGTTGCACGACAGAGCCGTAACGGAAGTGGTTCAGGAGGAAATCACCCTCGATGACCTCGACCGTATAGCTATACTACAGGGGTCTCATCAGGAGTGATGTAAGAGGTTCCACCCTCAGCACTCGATGGTAACTCTATAGTCGTACAACTAAGGGGGGGTGATGTGCGGTGTCGGGGCCTGGACGTCGATCACGTTGATCGCGTCATCGAACATAAAGCGGGGCAACTGGGACAAGGTGGGGGTCACTGATGGATCACTAACCAACCTATACTAAGCAGTTTAGGATAAGCAGGTAAGGTAACAATAAGCAGGTAACAAAAACAGGCTATGCATCAGAGTAGGATCATACAGAAAGCAGTAGCAGTTCTAATGCAAGCATGAGAGGGAAAGAAATGGGCAATATCGAAATGCTCAAGGGGGGTTTGCTTGCCTGGTTTCTCTGGCAAGGAGGGGTCGTCGTCGACGTAGTCGATCACAGGGGCAACATCAGTCTCGGGGTCTACCAGAGAGAAGAGGGGGAAGAAATAGTAAATACAGAGCAAACAATGCATCACAAGGCATAAGATGACGATAGACAGAGCTAGAGTTGTCCTAACGTATTACTACACGTTGCAGACGGAGGGGATAAACACCCGAGGATGAATCCCCGGCATTAGACGAATTCCGGACAGACAAAAGAGAGGGGACGGTTCCATGTTCCGCATGCTACGGGCATGTGACACGTGAATGGACCACGCATCCAGATTCGTGGGATTTTTCTGAGCAACTTTCATATAGAAAACATTTTCATCGGGGTTACGGTTTATTTTCTATGATTTTCTAAAGACTTAAACAATATTCTGGAATTATAAAATTAACCAAAAAGAGAATATGACGTCAGCATGACATCAGAGTGATGTCAGCAGGTCGACTGGTCGGTTGACCAGTCAAACCAGACATGTGGGTCCAATGGGACCCACATGTCATTGTCAGGGGCACTAAGAGGGGGGTTTAGACTAACTAAATGGGTTAATTAGTTGGTGGGGCCCAGCAGTCAGTGACTATTTAGTTAACGAACTTAATTAATGAAATAATAAGCATTTTAATTATTTACAAAAAGTTTTAAATGACGCGGGCCCGCATGTCAGTGGCAGTAGCTGCCACATCAGCGCAGTTGACTTTGGTCAACATGGCCAGTTGGGGCCCCTAGGCCCACAGGCAGTGACCCAGGGGCGGGCCCTAGTGTGCCAGCTCAGCGGAGCCGCCGGAGTAGCTCCGGCGAGCTCGCGCGCAGCGGCCGAACACCTGCGAGCCTCGGGATTCGCCTACGGGGCACCAAATCGAGCGCCGTCTCTTGCGTTTGAAAGAGAAGAGTGCCCCGTGTCTATCTACGGCGTCGGAACACATGGGGGTGGCCGGAAATGACGGCGGCGAGCACATCGGCGGACGGCCGGAGTCGGGCATGAGAGGAAACGGCGACACAACACGCTAGCGAGTGAACCGAGAGGCCAGGCGAGACGTCCGTGAGGCGGCGAATGCAACGGGTGCTGGCCCGTGACCATTTGGTGATCGGAGGCACGCCGGCGACTAGCGCAGGCGGCGACGACGTTTGGGTGTGCATGGAAACAATGACTCCGGGCAAGGAGAGCAGCGGCAAGTGGCGTGTTTGAATCCTACGGCTACGGCGAGCACGACTGCGAGCTCAGACGAGGGCTACGGCCACGGGGGCCACGGGGGCGAGCTTGACCGCGGCGGCGGGAGCACGTGCATGACAGGGGCGAGCTACAACTACCTAGGAGAGCACGTGGAGAGGGGGAAGGGAAGCGGTGCTCACAGCGGGGCAGTAGGGGATGTCAGAGGGCTCGGGGTGGATCTGGTGAGGCCGAATCGAAGACGGCGGGCGGCAAGGCAGAGGTTGAAGACGACCTCGATCTGGTCGAGGTGGAGGTCTCCGGCATCGAGCTCGAAGGCGTGGTTGACGAAGATGCTCTCTATGGAGCTTCTGGACGACTTGGCGGGGTGCAGGGAGGACGGTGGCCGCGGGATCGACGGCGGCCATGGCGACCACGAGCTCGGACAAGCTCCAAGTCGAAAGAGAGAGGGGATGGGGAAGAGCGAGTGGGGCTAGGGTTCGTCAAGGGAGGGAGGAGGGCGTCGGGGCATCCTCTTATCCCCTCCGGGGCCTGTAGTGGCGCAGGACGGCGAGGTGGTCGGACGACGATGAGCTGGAGCCCCTCCCCTCGGTCGGTTGAACAGGGAGGGAGGGAGACGACCCAGGGGGTTGGGCCGGTTGGTTGAGGTAGGTGGGCCGGTCGGCTGGCCGACTGGGCCTGCCAAGCGGCCTGGTGGCAGGTTGGCTAGCTGGGCCGGTTGGCCCAGCGTAGGGGGGGTGTTTCCTTTTCTTTCTTTTTCTTTTTCTGTTATTTGCCCTGTTTGCATTTTTTAGTACCAAATGAGTTTTGTTTTGAACAAAACTTGGCACATAAAACTAACACAATACCTTGAGAAGGATCAGAAAGTTTGGGGTCAAAAGGAGTTGTCTAATCAATTTTAGAAATTGAAAGGGACATCTTAAATACTGCTGGACTAGATAATAAATTCCCAGGGGCAATTTGGGAATTCCAAAAATGTTGGTTTCAACATGAAAAATATCTAGGGATTATTGTCCATAGGATGAACTATTTTATTTGCATGAAAGAAGAAGCAAATATTTGACATGCAAATTTGAATTTGAAGCCTATTTTGGACAAGTGGCATTTTTGGATGATGATCATGATGACATGACCTTCATTAGTGGGAGATTACTGTAGTGTGATGTTGGGGATGTTACAAATCTCCTCCACTACAAGAAATCTCGTCCCGAGATTTAAGCGGGAAGAAAAGAGTAACTTTGGGTGAACTGACCCTTATAGGGTTAATTGTCTAGTGAACAATGTAGGGAACGTGGCAGAAGTATCTCTCGAGTTGAAACTTAAGAGAACTTCGCGAGCAAAATATGAAGGTACAATAAGAAGTTTCAAGAGAATGGACAAACAGTCGACAACTGAAGAGAGTGTGAGAAGGGGTTCAGAGCACCGGGATTAGATCATCTCTCAGACGGTGGCTCATGACAACACACAAAGCCAAGAGCAAATGATACTTCGGAGTAGAAGATATACAGGAGGGTCAGGTTCCGATCCTGTGGAACTGTGGGTTATGGGCCCACCATGTGGGTTAAAATAGAAGGAGCGATGACATCTTGCATGGTCAGGATAGAAAGGCATGTCAGAGGGTAGCCTGTCAGTTATGTCGGCAACAACGTCGGTACCAAGGGCGAGGGACGAAGAGAACCATTTTCCTACTCGTTGAACGAGGCGGGCTATTAGGCAAAGTTCTCGTCCATCGGTGGCTACCGGAATGTCATCAACAATAGTAACAGGGTCTTTACTGACAGAGTTGTACATTGAGGTGCTTACCTAGGAAATTATCTCTACTGAGATAAGTTAGTTTACCGAAAAGGTTAAACAGAAGAATGGAAAGGAAAATATGATTAGTATATTAATCAGAACAATGGAAGGGAAAATGTGTTTAAACACAATTATCAGGGGTATATCCTCCCCAAGGACAAGCAGAGGATGATATCCATGACAGGATAGTAAGTAGATAACCAATTAGGTAAAGGGGAAGAAATTTTCATGACATTACCCATACAACGGTGTTTGGATAACTGATAAAGAAAATTTAGTATCGTGCTTCAAATGTTCTTATTGGAGATCGGATTACCACAGACATGCTTCGAGATAGCATTGACATGGTTGCAAGCAAAGGTCAGACTTTGGATACACAAAGGATCCATCGGAACCAACTTAGAAAATAAGTCATACAATTTTAGCATGGAAAAGATGAGGGTGTGGTCAACGGGCTGAGTAGCAATCCATCGACATGTCAAAAAGGATGTATTTCCAAAAGCAATATGATCAAGTTTGTGTTGGGGGGAAGGCAAGAATGTTGTTGATGCTGACACAAATCATCGAGAGGCAAGGATGGTATTTCTAGCCATGAATTCAATTGACATCTCTGAAGAAGCCAAAGTGTGACGGTGATCAAGACAAAGTTTGTCGAGAGACTCTATGAAGATACCCTCGAGTAGAGAAGGGAGAATGAAGTGAAAGGCTATGAGAACCATGGATTCGACACAAGCTCAAAGTCAAGCTTGTTGTTCGAGGTGAAATGATAAGATGAGGAAGATCGACATAAGCTTAGCTCATCGTCGGAAGTTGCTCCGGGCATAAGGACCAGGTAGCACAGTTAAAAAGTTGTCATGATAAAATATAGCCGTTCAGGCTAGGAATGATGTGATGGGGTATAAAGCTTCCTAGTATCAAGTACTAGGTGTAATGCCAGAAGGTAAATCGGAGTAGAGGTTGGACGGGGAAATGATTTGCAGAGGATAAGTAATTTTAACTTACCCAGTAAATGAGATCAAGGAGGAAATATGGTCGAGAGCATAACTGCAAGGGATCCAATTTACGATATCGGAAGAATTATTCAAATGATTAAATATCCTTGCAAGAAGCTTTCATGATAAGTTCCACACCGTGTTCGTGGGCATGAACACAAAGGTTCAGGGTCGACTCCCACTTCTACAATGCATAACCTTCCATTTTACTTCTCGCTCTTGATGAAGCTGTAGTATTGAAATTTTAACTGACGAAAAGCCAGTAGAGTATAACCCGCATAACTTTTGAGTTCACATAGATTAGGGAAGGCATAAGTTCAGCCCATCGGGGCACCTTAGGAACATATATCATAAATTTCGAGAATAAATAACACAAGCTCGGTAGTAGAGCATGCTTGAGAAAGCGGAGGATACAATTTACCAAAAGCATTATGTATCTGAGGAAGGGCTCACAAGCTTATTGAATATGAAGGAGGTTGTCAGATAAAATCCGAAAAAGGGTCTGATGGTCCACAAGGGATCTGATGTGAGCATCAGTCATCAACCAGAGGAAGAAAGAATGCAAGGAGATCAGATTATAGATACAACTGAATAATTTCAAAGTTTAAATGCAAGGAATTATGGTTTCCAAATGGGGGACCGGAAGCAGAAGCTCTGATCAAAAGATAAGCAAGTTGAATAGACATAGATCGACAATCATTCAAGGTTTGTTTACCGAGAACTAGCTCATGTCCGGAATGACGTTTGAGACAGGAGGATAATTTATAAGGATCAACTGATGATTGCGTGCATTCGCACACATATAGAATCAAGGGACTCAAAATGATAGTGGCAAAGGATGCCAATAAGGTTACTAGACTTATGGGATTGACCATAATGAAAGCAAGCAAGAATTTCAAGAGCCATAGGTTGCTGAGGATTTTCGAAAGATTGAATAGCATTCTGAATACTTTTGTGAACACATGAACAACTGGGGAGAAACAAATCCTTGGTGAGTGTGAGGACTAAGTTGTAGGTGTATTCAGGCGACAAGGAACTACAAGGCAGTAAGCACAAAGATTTCTCGGAGCAATAGAGAGAAGTTCGAGGTATCTTGTAATAACAAGATCAACTTGGAATAAAAGTAAGAACGACGGGTGTATGTATTTATCCATAGGGATATTTTAGTGGTAGGGAATTACAAAGGCAACGGGCACAAAGTCTTGAGAGAACATCGGAGAGTGTCTTCGGAATCTTCTGGTGTAGCAGGCAATCATCTGGAATGAGGGGCTCTCTGGGAGAAAGTATTATCGAGAACCTAAAGTTAGATTTAGTAAAACCATTTTAACCCGAATAGGAGAGAGATCAGAGTCCCAGAGTATAGACGAGGAATAAAAGATCCTAATACCACCCAAATGGCGACATGGGCCCGTAAGGCACACAACCATGTTTGTAAAAAGTTTTGTAATGTCTAGACTTGACTTTGGCCAAGGAGTGTGGAAGGGGGGATTCCTACAGGCAGTTGGCTCTGATACCAACTTGTGACGCCCTCGGTTCAATCGTACACTAATCATACACGCAAATGTGTACGATCAAGATCAAGGACTCACGGGAAGATATCACAACACAACTCTAGACACAAATTAAAATAATACAAGCTTTATATTACAAGCCAGGGGCCTCGAGGGCTCGAATACATAAGCTCAAATACACAAGAGTCGACGGAAGCAACAATATC
>NW_024111178.1:0-21749 GCF_003073215.2 Triticum urartu
CCGGGACCAATGCCCACATTAGTCCCGGTTCTACACTGAACCGGGACTAATGGGCTGAGCCGGTCTGGACCATAGCCCTGTTTTCTACTAGTGATTCATCTTCATTTGAAGTGTGCTCGCATTGTGAAAAGCTAAACCTGGGAACCTGTTTAAGAGGGAACTACCTCTGCAGCACGAGATCGTTTCTCCGGTAACACACTGAAATCGGTTATTTTCGGAAAATTTATTCAATAGTCTGCAAATACATTTTCTTACGCTAGTCGAAAGTTCAAGCTTCTAGACAAACCACTCTCGATTTCTGTCGAAAGAAAAAAAATACATCTAACACCGGTTAGGTTGTTCCTAACAAGGCAAATGCATGACTAATTCTGTAGAAAAAATGTTAGTGTGCTCAGCAACAAGCAGGCACCAACCTTTGTTGATACTATGTTTGCAGACATATGATCTCCATATGCAAATCTGCTGATAGTTGTGAAGATGCTCTCGAATTAGTACAAGTAAGTCTATCTTAATTAATATCTTTACTCCACTCACATGGCACATTCTGATCTTAAAAATACTGCATCTTATCTTAGAATTGAGGACCCCTGAATCGCTCCCCGCCGGTGAATTGCTGATGGTTCGGAGATTTATCAGTGACTTCTTCATGAATCACTACATCAATCCCACTGGTGATATTGAAGATTTCAGCATGCCTTCTCCTGAAACATCGAGTAAGAGTTAGCTTCTAAATATATTTGCATGGATACATTGTGTTCCATCTGATGAGGTCTTCGTATTTCGTGCACTATGATTAATTATGTAATACATATATATGTTGACAAATCATTGGAATTTAGCTATCATTTGTTCAATTGCAATTGTTACGAAATCTGGTGAATGTTCTTTCTGTGGATACTATTTGTTCAATTGCATATTGTGGCGAATTTGCTTTTTTGCATGCTGATTCAAGTGGGATATTTTAGTTTTAAGCTGGCAATTGCTCCGCACACGGTTCAACTAAATGAGTGTGTGTGATCCACATCGAAAAGCATACGTCAATCGTAGTTGAACCGGCAGTGATACACAACAGATCGCAGACAATTTGCAGCACTACTACGTGTGTGTAGGAGCTCCAGAACCGTTTGGGATACCACATTGTCGCACACGAGAGCTCAGAGTAAACTATGCCCGATGTAAAATACAATCCCATTCGTAATTTTTTTTAGGAAACATGTGGGATCACAAATGAAAATCACACGTCACTCTTACTGCAACCGTCGGTGTTACACAACAAATCATAAACGGTCTGCATCACTTGTATGTGTGCAAAGGGGCTCCTGAACCGTTTGTGATAAAACATTATCCACACGGAATTGTTCAGAAATGTGTGTGATGGAGTCATGCATGGCAGACGAGGTCTGCAGAAAACTCGTGTGCGATGGGGCACATATGGCACATAGTTCATATGTTGATTCGTGTGCCTTACATACTCTTTCTCAAATGGTTCATTACGACACACCGCTTGGTTTCAGTGCATCATTAGAAACGTTTAACTATCAATCCCACACATGTGAAAGAATTTAGTGTGTTCTGCGTCACATACGATTACATTTGGCAAGGCCTCTGCATCATAGCTCCCTACCCTTGACAGTTTTTGGGTCATGTGGGAAGGAGCCCCTCTATCGCACACACTCACTTGGCGACGGTTCAAAATACCGTCGTGGAAAAGGATTAAAAACCGTTTATATAGCACCTCGTTTACCAGTGTAGGAAGGTAGGGCAGGTTTGTTCCTTTTGCGGGTGCCCGGCTATTTCCCCGAGGTAGATTTGCTTCCTTGCTCCTATATCCAGCCCATGATTGGGTGAGGTTCTGGCCGCTTTTTCAATCTCTACCTGCTCGGTGGAAGGTTCTCGTTCAATGCTTTCCGAGAACATGGAGGGAGCTTGCCAAGTCACGAAATTTACTAAGTGATGTTTGTTGACATATCAACGCAAGTCCTCGTACCGCACAATTTAGAACATATCCATATACTCATAGAAAAAAACTTGCTTCTCTTATCAATCAGGCACGACAATTCTCATAACGGAAATAAAACAACCTGTACAGGTGGCTCACATTGATAATTCTCACCACGTTGATGTCTTCCTCTACTACGATTTGGCAGTGTCATACACTTGGCCTGTTGAGAGACGAGAAGGAGGTAGGGGAGCACTGTATCAGGTTGTGTTATGTGCTAGGTGTTAGAAATCGTGGTGCCATGTGTGCACAAAGCATGATGAAGCAATGGCATGGTGAAGCAGGTGCGCCGACCTTGGCAAAGCACCATACGAAGGCGCGGGGATGGTATCTCGGTTAGCTCGATACCATCATCACATCAGAGCAATTTCTCGACCATGCACAAACAGCTTAGCGATGTGAGGATGACCAACTAGCACACCTTCCAACGATGGTGGCGACGATCTTCTTTGGGCTGAGCAGTTGCGAGAGCGACAACCTTGGCTCTTTTCGGTGATGGGGAGGTGCGAGCTCGGTAGGGGAGTAGTGATGTTATCTACAGTTGTGCCCCTTCGAAAGACCCGTGTGAAGGACATATGGGGAGGGGTGGCGGGAGGGAGCCAACGGGAAGGAGAAGAGGCGGGTCTTGGAGGGTCGACGATGGGATGGGAGGAGCCTGGCGACGTCGGCCCTCCACTCATGGGGGAGAGAATGCATGGGGGAGAGGAAGCTGATTGGTGAGGAAACCCAGGGCACTGGACTTTGTACCCCATGTCGAATCCCCAAACTGCTCCACAAACACAGAAAATATCCCACCTTTGCCCTCTATGAAAATATCCAACAACTCATGTCAATTTGTAAATTATCCAAAGCAAAACGCATTGGATGGCCCAGAATAAAAAATCGCGGAGAAGGCTCTATTTTCTGCCCGTCTCTAAATATGGGATTTTCCCGAGAAATCACTCTTTCAAATCTTAAAGCAACCATCAAGAACACATAGCTAGATTACAAAATTAAGGGTACACATACACAACTAAGGAACACATTTTCCCTTTGTGATTAGTGCATACATACAAAAACCAAGTCCATTACCAAGGATCAATTGACAGTCACACAACATAAAGATCTCATTTGCATCGATAAAATACAATTGTGCAAGTCACTAGAGAATCAATCAATTAAGCAAGTTTTCGTTTTCACCTAACTGCTTCTTTTTGCAATATAGAACAAAATAAAATAATTCCCCACTACAACAGAACATAGCACGAATAATTTGCAGGGCAACCCAAAAGATCAACATGACCAAAATATAATGAACAATAATTTGCACATAGTAGACCTTTCATGAGCATAAGTTCGATGAGGGAAAATAACACATGAATAAGTGCAAGCCAAAATATCTTGTATTAGTGCCATATCTTGCAAGAAGGAGATAAAAAAAGTAGCACTCTTTTTTGTTAAAAAAAGCACTCGGCTAGCAGTATCAGATGAGACGTAGAAAAGTTCACATCGAGATATCATCTAGGAGAATCCGTGCTTAAGCAGGGGTCATCGGAGAACATGGGGGTGTGCAGCACCAGAGTGGAGGAAGATGACGTCGCCAAGATGCCGAGGGTTGATTTGCGAATGGGAGCTTGGGGAAGACAAGAACTGGACACCTTGTGAGAGGCGGGGTAGATGTCAACCCTCCATGACCAGGTAGAAGAACTCACAACCATTGGATCTTGGCTATGGGCGGCCTACCCAGCCACCCATAGCTATAGGACATACAGATCAATAGACTTTTTTTACACCATAGACTTGAAGACATGAGACATGCCAGGACTGAGTACTTTGGTACATTATGGCCCACCTGCATGCAGATGTATTCACTTTTGTATTCTAGAGCGTATTATGGAAAAAAATAACCAACATAGATCCCAAGCTAAGTAATATTACTCAGATTTACAATCGCTAGTAAAAGGTAAAATGCAATTTGGCAAACCAAAATACTCAATGAGAACTATTAGAGTACTACTCTTATTACATAACTGTATTTTCGCACATTAGGCATTGTTTTTGGGACATTCTTGTAAATATGTAAGCCAAATGGACTAGGCAGGCTGGAAATTTAATGAGCAAGTAAAGGAGGAGGATGGGGCGTCGTCATGGCCACTATCTTGTCCGGTAAGGACGAGGATTTGTTACACTCTCTCTTGCACTCATCCATGGTGGTGTAGTAGACGTCATTTAGCAAACAATGGAAGCAAGGTCCACCCTCGATGCAGTCGTTGGGATCTCTATGAACGCATAGCCCGTATGGTATATTGTCTTCTTGCTATCCGTGCCAACCATAGTTTGGCCTGTGTTCATAGAATAATAACAAACAGACAATCATGGTCATGCAATTATTTTAGAGTACTATAAACAAAGGACACAATAGATTAGACAAGAAGGAAAACAAAAAGGTCTTTTCTAGCTATACTACGTCAATACTTCCAGTGAGGAGAGGAGAAGTGCAGAAAATTAAGCGTTGTGTAGATAAAGAAATATTGGTGTGCTATCTGCCTTACATTGAGAAACACTAGGGTTGCAAGTGCAAGGATGTGAAACGCGTACTTGTCCATACCCCACCAGATACTACACTATCTAGGCAGGCACACGTTCACTTTGTTTATCGATGAGAAATGGTTTGCTACCAATCAACACATTACTCGATCATGTATATATAGAGAGACTAAGAGAAGAGATAACCGGTCATCCCAATCTCATGTACTAAACAACAAGCAATAAAATCGGAATTATTTAAAATCTTTCCAGAATATATACCCCCATTAAAAGAATAAATCAAGTAGCATTTATTTCTCTTTTTTAGACAAGTTTCCTAATTTTGGTCGCAAAATATTTGTACGGGCTAAGTCGGATTTACCTCCTATGTTTATAATTGTATATTTCTAAATTGTAATTAATTGTCCATTATTTATTGCCCTGTATGGTGCCGTGCTTTTAGCATTTTTTTCTTTTGAAAAAATGGTGTACTACTTTTAGGAATAGCCTTAATTAGGTCAAGATTTTGAATTTGATATTTAAGGGATTTTTTACACTCTATATTTTACCGATTTTCCTTACGCCACTCTAGATTTTGACATTTCACTTTTGGACGCGGCTAGGGAGCGCACCCGCGCTCGTTTGTGTGATCGAGCACATTTTACCTTTTAGGAAGGAACCACCTGGTCTGCCGCATGACCGCATGATTATGTAATAAACAAAGATCTACAAAAGAAATCAGCCAAGATCTTTGTGGCGTGCATTTATTTGGGGTTCCGTTTTTTTAAAAGCCATAACTTTTGATTCGAGTAGCAAAATTCAGATCTGTTTTCACCATTGGGATTCTCACGACGAGTTCTTCAAAACTAGATCTCATGCGGATAGGTTTCGTCGAACTTTTTTTGTGAGCAACCTTAGGTGCAATGGAGGCAACTTTAGTTCTATAGGGAAGTAACTTCTTCTTTTTGGCATAGTAGAACGGCCTATGATATTGGTTTGTATCTAAACGAGAAAACACACACAAAACATGAGGCACATTTAGTGTCACATACAAGCAACTTCACAACACTATGTGTACCTATGAATTTTTCCAACTTTCCTATCATTGCTGCTCAGTTGCCTATTGTTAATGGTCAGTTGCCCATTGTTGATACTTAGTTGCCTAAAAATACGATGAAATTGCCTACCATTGATGCTCAGTTGCCTACTATTTGAAAATAGTTGCCTACAATTACAACTCAGTTGCCTAATTTTGTAAAATAGTTGCCTACAATAGTGTGAAGTTGTTTATTATTGCTTTCTCTAAGTTGCCTAAAAACACTCTGAAGTTGCCTATCGGTGATACTTAGTTGCCTACAATTACAACCCAGATGCCTAACTTTGTAAAATAGTTTCCTACAATAGTGTGAAAAGTTTCTTATTATTGTTTTCTCTAAGTGGCCTACAAACACTCTGAAATTACCCACGAGTGATACTTAGTTGCCTGCCATTGCTATTTTGGTTGCTTATAATACATTGAAAGTTGCCCGTCAGTGTTACTAAGTTGCCTATCTATGACACTAAGTCGCTTACCATACTGAAAAGTGTTGTACACAACGACGGATGATGTTAAGCTACTCTCTAGTCATGGCAGACAACTTAGGATAATGTTAGCCTACCTAGGAAACTAGGTTACCTACAATACTATCAAATATTGGAGGCAAAACTAATTACCGTAGAATACTTTCTAGCTAAGGTAGGAACTTAGAGGACAAACTAGTTAACTTGGTAGTCATGGTAGGCAGCTTTGATCTGATTTTCAATGATAGGAAGTTTATCTTTGCCTACAATAAAACAGTTTATATTTGCCTTGGTGTGCAATATTGTTTATGCAGGACAATTGTTCACTTCAAGAGCGATGGCCATGTCACGGATGTATAGCTCGCGCCACCATTATAATGCGCTAGCATCTGACCATGCCATGATGCTCGACGAATATATGTGCAAACCACCGTTTTTAGGGCCCAATTTACATCAACATGACATGGTTGATTCTCACGTCCGCGCAGCTTAACGCGCCTCCGATTGCCTTGCCCGTCCGCGCTGACTTACAATGCCGCGGCCGGTTCATCTATCTTCTCCTGCGGCCGACTCGGCGGTGATTGATTTTAGATTCACTGGGTGATCAACAACTCCACGGTGGTTAATTTCTGGCTTACATATCAGGTGAAATCCATCTAGTATATTTTTATAATTACATATTGCTTTCTTTAAAAGAGCAATTACTCTGGCTTGCATATTCTCTAATGCAGGACAAGTTGTCACTTCAAAAAGGACTGCTATATAACTGAGCTGCTGAATGACTCATATCAGTTTATATCACGGTCAAATATGAAGAATCCCAAGACAACTCCTCGAGCCTCCTTGAGACTCGGGGGCTACGATGACATGACTCAGTAAATGTTGCCAGTTTAAGCAGATTCAAGAACTCTGAGTCATTGGAGTTTAAGCAGATATTTTTTTAAATGAGTGAAATCAATTTTTTTGGTGTGGGGAAATATGTTAAATGGGTTATTTCAAATACATTCGAATGATTATTTAAAATATATGAAATTGGTACTGATGAAATAGATGAAACATATTTCAGTGTGTTTGTCAAGTTGTTTATTCAATGTGCGAAACTAATATTTGTGAAATTCAACTAGAAATGAAATATGAATGCTATAAACTTCAAATTGTTCAAAATATATCCAAGATCGTTCTTGTTTGAAAGGTCTTGTCACTCTGAATTCAAATATATAATTTTTTCCAAAAACAGAGTTTAGATTCAAAGCATATTTATCATCCAAATTTTTTCCAAAGAAATTAAATAGAGGTCTTGCGATGGGAGAGAGAGGAGGATAATATATGTACCATGCATGCAAAGGTCCTATCCCCTGACAAAAGCTGTTGCATGCAAAGGGACCCACATTTGTATTACCAATGTATAGAGTTGGGGCTGCAATTACTAGTTTATACAGACAAAGGCTGCATGGATCTTGACGAAATGGACAAAGGGTGGATCCAACACCGGTACATCCCGCCTCCGGTAAAATTACTTATTCGGGTGGACAACTGGATGGGAGGAGCCTGGTGTCGTCGGCGCTCCACTCATCGGGGAGAGAATGCATGAGGGAGAGGAAGATGATTGGGGAGAAAACCCAGGGTAGTGGACTTTATACCCCATGTCGAATCTCAAAACTGCCTCACAAATACAAAAAATATCCCACCTTTGCCATCTATGAAAATACCCAACAACTCATATCGATTTATAAATTATCCGAAGCAAAACGCATTGGATCTGCCCCTCTCTAACTATGGGATTGCCTAGAGAAATCACTCTTTCAAATCATAAAGCAGCCATCAAGAGCACATAGCGAGATTTAAAAATTAACGGTACCAATACACAACTATGGAAGACATTTTCCCTTTGTGATTAGTGCATACATACACAAACCAAGTCCAGTACCAAGGATCAACTGACAGTCGCACAACATAAGGATCTCATTTGCATCGACAAAATACAATTGTGCAACTCACTAGAGAATCAATCAATTAAGGAAGTTTTCGTTTTCAGGTGACTGCTTATTTTTGCAATATAAAATAAAATAAAACAATTCCCCACTGCACCATAACATAAAACAAATAATTTGCGCCACAAAACTAAAGATCAACATGAGCAAAATATAATGAACAATAATTTGCACATAGTAGATCTTTCATGAGCATAAGTTCTATGAGAGAAAATAACACATGAATAAGTGCAAGCCAAAGTATCTTACAAGAACCAGATAAAAAATGAAGCACTCTTTTTTCTCTTTTTTGAAAAAAAACTCGGCTAGTAGTATGAGTTGAGACCTCGAGTTCACATCGAGATATCATCTAGGAAAATCCGTGCTCAAGCCGGGGTCATCGGAGAACATGTGGGTGTGCGTCACCAAAGTGGAGGATGATTACGTCGCCAAAGACGCCGAGGGATGATTTGGGAATGGGAGCTTGGGGAAGACAAGAACAGGACACCTTGTGAGAGGCAGGGTAGATGTCAACCCTCCATGACTAGGTAGAAGAACTCACGGTCGCTGGATCATGGCTACGAGCGGCCTACCCAGTCACCCTTAGCAATAGGACACACAGATCAATAGACTTTCTTTTACACCATAGACTCGAAGAGAGGAGATATGCCGGGACTGAGTACTTTGGTACAGTATGGCCCACTTGCAGATATATTCACTTTTGTATTCTAGAACGTATATATGGAAAAAAAAATAACCAACATGGATCCCAAGCTAAGTAATATCGCTCAGATTTACAATCGCAATTAAAAGTTAGCTAGAATGCAATTTGCCAAACCAAAATACTCAGCGAGAACTATTAGAGTACTACTCTTATTACATAATTGTATTTTCACACATCAGGCATTGTTTTTTGGGACATTCTTGTAAATATGTATGCCAAATGGACTAGGCAGGCTGCAAAATTAATGAGCAGGTAAAGGAGCAGGATGGGGCATCGTCAAGGCCCCTATCGTGTCCTGTAAGGACGAGGATTTGTAACATTCTATCTTGCACTCATCCATGGTGGAGTAGTAGACATCATTTAGCAAACAATGGAAGCAAGGTGCACCCTCGTTGCAGCCGTTTGGACCTACATGAACGCATAGGCCGTATGGTAGATTGATCTTCCTGCTATGCGTGCCACCTGTAGTTTGGTCTGTCTATCATAGAATAATAAGAAACAAACAATCATGGTCATGCAATTATTTCAGAGTAGTATAAACAAAGGACACAACACATTACACAAGAAGGAAAACAGAAAGGCATTCACTAGCTATACTATGTCAATACTTTCGGTGAGTAGAGGAGAAGAGCAGAAAATTAAGCTTGATGCAGATAAAGAAATATTGGTGTGCTATCTGCCTTACATTGAGAAAAAGTTGCAGAGCATACGAGATGTAGAAACACTAGGGTTCCAAGTGCAAGGATGTGAATCGCATACTTGCCCATACCCCACCCAATACTACACTATCTAGGTAGGCACACGTTCACTTTGTTTATCGATGAGAAATGGTTTGCTACCAATCAACACATTACTGGATCATGTATATATAGAGAGACTAAGAGAAGAGATAACCGGTCATCCCAATCGCATGTAGTAAACAACAAGCAATATTCAGAATTATTTAAAATCTTTCCATAATATATACCGCCATTAAAAGAATAAATCAAGTAGCATTTATTTCTGGTCGCAAAATATTGTACGGGCTATGTCGGATTTACCTCATATGTTTATAATTGTATATTTCTAAATTGTAATTAATTGTCCATTATTTATTGCTTTGTATGGTGTAATGCTTTTAGCATTTTTTTTCTTTTGAGAAAATGGTGTACTACTTTTAGGAATAGCCTTAATTAGGTCAAGATTTTGAATGAGATATTTAAGGGATTTTTTACTCTATATTTTGCCGATTTTACTTATGCCACTCTAGATTTTTTTACATTTCAGTTTTGGACATGGCTAGGGAGCGCACCGGCGCTCGTTTGTGTGATCGGGCACATTTTACCTTTTAGGAAGGAACCACTTGGTCTACCGCATGACCGCGTGATTCTGTAATAAACAAGGATCTAGAAAGGAAATCAGCCAAGATCTTTGTGGCGTGCTTTTATTTGGGGTTCAGTTTTTTTAAAAGCCATAACGTTTGATTCGAGCACCAAAATTTTGATTTGTTTTCATCGTTGGATTTCTCAGGACGAGTTCTTCAAAACTAGAGCTCATACGGGTAGGTTTCGTCGAGCTTTTTTTGTGAGAAACTTTAGGTGCAATGGAGGCAACTTTAGTTCTATAGGGAAGCAACTTCCTCTTTTTGGCATAGTAGAACTACCTATTATGTTGGTTTGTAACAAAACGAGAAAACACAAAGAAAATGAGGCACATTTAGTGTCACATACAAGCAACTTCACAACACTATGTGTACCTGTGAATTTTTCCAACTATCCTATGATTGCTGCTCAGTTGCCTATTGTTAATGGTCAGTTGCCTATTGTTGATGCTTAGTTGCTTAAAAATATGATGAAATTGCCTACCATTCATGCTCAGTTGTCTACTATTTGAAATTAGTTGCCTACAATGGTGTGAAGTTGTTTATTATTGCTTTCTCTAAGTTCCCTAGAAACACTCTGAAGTTGCCTATCGGTGATATTTAGTTGCCTACAATTACAGCTCAGTTGCCTAACTTTGTAAAATAGGTGCCTACAATAGTGTGAAAAGTTGCTTATCATTATTTTCTCTATGTTGCCTATAAACACTCTGAAGTTACCCGTGGGTGATACTTAGTTGCCTGCCATTGCTATTTCAGTTGGCTATAATACATTAAAAGTTGCCCATCAGTGTTACTAAGTTTCCTATCTATGAAACTAAGTCGCTTACCATACTGAAAAGTGTTGTACGCAACTAAGGATGATGTTAAGCTACTCTCTAGTCATGGCAGGCAACTTAGGATAATGCTAGCCTACCTAGGAAACTAGGTTACCCACAATACTATCAAATTGGAGGCGAAACTAATTACTGTAGAATACTTTCTAGCTATGGTAGAAACTTAGAGGTCAAACTAGTTAACTTGGTAGTCATGTTAGGCATCTTCAAACTGATTTTCGACGATAGGAAGTCATACTACGCACACTAACAAAAAGTTGCTTTCCTATAGCACTAAAGTTGTCTCTGTAGCACCCAAAGTTGCTCTAACTAAAATTTCCTCCAAACATACCCATATCAGATCTGGTTTTGAAGAACTCATCGCGAGAAACACAACCATGAAAGCGGATTTGGATTCCGACGCTCAAATCAAAAGTTATGGATTTTCAAAATTTTTGAAACCACAAATAAATGCATGCCCGTGAGATGTTGTAAGTAATCGGGCTGGAGGCGTATGTAGGACCAGGTGTCATGTGAGCTGCATAATTGGTTTAATTTTAATTCAAACTCCTTAATCGGATGGCTAGAACCGCATGCGCTCGCAACGGCGGAAAAGTGCAGCTGCACTTTCTAGTATTTGGGTTCACTTTTGCCACTCTTAGTTTTTGGAAATTATCACAATTGTCATTCTGTGGCTACAGAAAAATTTCCATCTCAATACTATTGAAGCTCGGGAATGTGAGTTTGAAAGGTTTCCTCAATGCTTTACTGATGTCATCAACTTACAGAAGATTAAATCAACGGGCCTTGATTATAACGAGAACCACTCTGGCAGATTGTGTCTAAAATGGAGCTCCACTGATGGAATTAATGGTGAGAAGCAGGTGCATAACATGGAGGAATTACCCCCGTTGGAATCTCCAACATTTGACAGTAGAAAATTATGGAGGTGCATCTTGTCCTATCTGGCTCCGGTCTAATCTCCTGCCAATGTTACGTTCACTTGGAATCGTTGAATGTTGTAGCATTCAAAGCATAACATTCTTTGAACCACTTTGTCATGAAGAAGTGTCGGATAACCTTCATCCTTTTGGAGAGCTATATACTTATATATTAACAATTGTAGCTCCCTCACATCTATTGGTTGTTGTATGACTTCTCTCTTCTATAATGCAAAGGCAGAGCTCCTGCCGTTCATGTCAAAAACATCTATTGGAATGTCTGAAGCAAGCAGCAGCAGTGGTATCATGTCATTCTCATCCCTTGCTAGACTAATTACTTATTGATGCAGAGGATTATTGAGTCTTGATGAATTCCTGGCACCAGCTTATCTGACTGTTGTAAAGTACATGACATCCCTGTTCGGTTGCTGTGAACTACCCTTTTGCATAGCTATTAGAAATTGATCGCATAGTGTTGGTTCGTAGCACTCTGTATATTATCATTGTTGTCGTCAGTATTCAATTTACAGCTCTTATCTGTGGAACAACTTAGAACTTAGTGAGGAAGATATGTAGTATTTGAGTGGAGAAATCTGATGAATAAGTTGTGTTGAAATCTCTGGGTACGCATCTGGCTGGTATTTTGAATGTTGCAAGGTAGTACATAGAATTCCGCAAATGTTTTATCGTTCACTGATAACGCGTCTCGGTTTGGCTTCAGTGTGCTCCAGGACTGAATAAACACTTCAAATTACCAGCACAGCCGCCGGGCCGGAGATGGGAGACTGGAGTGTTGGATGATCATACTCTGTGCTACATACATTAAGCTACCTGAAGCCTTTACCGCAGCATATAAGCAGCAGTGCCTCGACTAGGTGGCATTCATGACTTTACTGAAGATTTATCGTGCATGTTTCTCTAGTCACCTAGCTACTACTCTGTTTCCTGCGTTCCTACATCAAATTCGAATACTGTATGAACCTAGTTCCAAACTTCAGCCCGAAATCAGGAGAATCGAGCAAGTGCCATCTCCGTCAGAACACCCTGCATCCACGAATCATTCATGGTAATCAAGAGACTGAGAGTCTGCGACACGAGAGAAAGACAAAGAGGTTCAGACTTGGGAGCAACATTCATCATATCAAAGTGGTTGGCTGGCTTCCGGTTTAGCTTTTGAGGTGTTCTCCACCTCTGAGTCAGAAAGAAAGAAAGAAAGAAAGAAAGAAAGAAAGAAAAAAATCTCTACAAAAGATATTAATGAGAAGAAAGAAAAACAGCATAGGTTTCCCAAAAATATGCGCCCACTTGCCGTCTTAGCATCCACTTGTCCAACTAGTACAAATTAACAGTCTCTTCTTCTCCTCTAATTTAGCATCCACTTTTGCTCTACTTTAGACTTTAGAGCTGACACTGCAGCTGCTACCGCAGAAGTCACGGGTGGGTGTCCTCTAGATATCATTCATGTACCAACTTTAAGTTCAGTCCAAGCACGGCAATTATTGAGATCGACAATAACTGCGACTATTTGCCAACCAAACCAAGAGGGGCATGGCAATGGCAAAGGGGGTCATGACTTTGCTATGCCCATTTCTGGCCATCGTGTCGATCGGCATGGCAACCAACAGCGACAAGGCCACGTTGCTTGCTTTCAAAGCTCAGGCCAGTGATGGTGTCTCACTGGCCTCCTAGAACGTCAACACCAGCTTATGTAGCTGGGAAGGCGTTGCGTGCAGCCACCGCAGGCCAACACGGGTGGTGGCGCTCAGATTGAACATCACCGAGCTCGCTGGAGCACTCTCCCCAGCCATCGGGAACCTCACATTCCTACGGACGCTCGGCCTGCGCTCCAACTCGCTCCATGTGGACATTCCCGCAAGCCTCGGCCGCCTCCTTCGCCCGCAGAGGCTCGTCTTGGAAGACAACTCATTCTCCGGCACTCACGCTGCAGGTGGGAGTGGGGTTTAGTTGGACTAGTTATCCCATCCCACTTAAATTGCTATAATGGGCTCCCATTGAAGATAAACAAAATTAAATGGGCTAGCTTCATTAGCCCATTGGGAACCCACTTAACCCACTTACCCTTGCCCTTACACTCTCGTGGACAGAGGAACAAAGGAAGCGCCCAGCCTCCTCCCCTTCGTCACAACCGCCAGCGCTCCCTGGTCAGGCAGCCCCCTCCCCTTCGTCACAACCACCAGCGCTCCCTGGTCAGGCCACCCTCCCCTTCGTCTCAACCGCCAGCGCTCCCTGGTCAGGCCGCCCTCCCCTTCGTCATTAGCGCCGGTGCTCGCAGGCAGGCTGCCCCTCCCTTCGAATCAGGTCGTGGAAGTGGCCGAGGAGGCCCTCTATCTTGGCATGCTCGTGCCAGCGCTAGGCACTGTCGGATGCGGACGCGGAGGCGTGGACTCGCACGCCCTACTCTACCCCGCTCCTTCGAATCTGGCCCCGAAGTGCTCGAGGAGGCGCTCGAGCTCGTCATGCTTGCCGGCGACGTCGGGCCCCTCCATCCTCCTGATGCCCTCGCTGTCGCCGCCATGAGCCTCTCCACCCTCTTCCACGCAATCGTTCGGGTCCAGGTAATCTCTCCTTCCAAACCTGCCATCTGCTCCTCCCCGTCAATTCGGTTAGTCGCCAGGTGCATCGCCTCACTGAGAAATCACCTTGTATATTCCTTTTCAAGACTGTACATAATTTGTTCTGTTATAGGGCTTTGTTATAAAAACTGATTTGACTTAGTATTATTTTTCTCTAGGTTGTTGCCCCTTCTGGTTGTGAATGGATCTGAGGGTTAACATGATGCAGTATCTTTTCAAAAGATGATACATTATCTTCATATAATAAAAGAAAGGAAGTTGGAGAAGTTATTATTGAAGAGGAATTCAGTGGCATGTGGTTCTCAAGAGATAAAATGGAAAAGAAGTGCAGCTCTCATGCCTACACTATTTAATCAGGTATCATATGCAAATTTTCAAGCATACTGCATTTAGATATGACATTTGAATGTAAAAACTGAGAAATCTTTTTATAAAATGGAACCATAATGAACGTCGCGTTTAATCTTTAGAAATTTTGTTTTTTTTGTTAGAATGTTCCCTTTCAAGACTGTAATATGACAAATCACCTCCTTAGTTGGTGGCTGTATTCATGATGCAGCCCTTGATGGTTCAGATTTCCCAAAGGAGAAGAAGGAGGTGCCAAAAGAGGATGGGAGCAACAAGTATGATTCGAAGAGTATGTTTTGTTGCATATCTTCTATGGAATGCTGTTGCTAGTAACAAAGCATGCCTTCTCTTTAGTTCCTTTATATGGAAGTAGCATCAAATTGGGACATGTGAACTCTTTTGACACTTTGTGGGTCTCTTTAGTCTCTCCGGTTAATATAACATTCATTATTATATTTAACATTATTTTTCTTTCACCTGGAGATTCGTTCTTTCTGGTTGTTTAGAAATGACAAATAGATGTAGCTCAGTCTGAGCATGAGTGATAGCAGTCTTGCAGCTAATGTTTACCATGCAAATTTTACTTGGAAGAAATGTTGATGGTTGTTTCTATGTTTTCAGTGGAATCAGTTTTCTTCACCCCATGGGAGAAGTCGAAGTGGTATTCTCAGGAGTTCCCACCAACTGGTTTGATGTATGTTGGAACAGGTATTCTCGCCCGATGTGGTTATCCAACATGTTAGTCCGTTACATGATTCATTATTTACACATTACTACTTTATTGACGGATGTTAGTGTTAGGAACTGAGAATACTTTTTACTCTATGATGACCACGTCCAGTCAAGACTGAAATTGACACATCTTTCTTCCATCTATATGTTAGATGGATAGTTTTAATTTAGTTAGTTCATGTGTGCTTGGCAATTCAACCAGTTATATTTGAGACTTAGGTCGGACAATCAAATATGCACTTCGGAATTTCTCCTAGGTTCCCGCCTCCCAAGCATTCTATTTGTGAATATTGAATAATAGTGCATTAGGAGTAGTAAATGATCTGCAGTTGATGTTATGCATATTGGGGAGATGAAACTAAAAATGACATTATACACACCATCAATGTTTAACGTGTGGACATCGGGATCCAGTATTCCGTATGCATCTTCGCCGTGGTCGTTGGCTGAAAACATTTTTCTGGCACAAATGAGTAAGCAAAAGAGATGGATCCTTTTTATGTACAAGGTGGTACCACAAAAACATACCAATTTGATTATGAGTGGTTTGAACCGCACCTGGGACGGTTCCATCCCTGGACTAATGTCATTACGTTGGATCGGCAGAGGTGTCTTGCCATAAGAAGGCTCCGTACCTGAATCAACAATAGAAGGGCAAAATGAAGAAGAAATAAACACCGGATAATTTAGCACCATTAATAAATTAGACAACTAACCCTTTTTTAAACACTCTTCTGGCATACGCAGGTTGTCGATTGTATTGAGTTGGGGGTTCTCATCCAGTGACATTTGTGTGAGTGTCAGTCTTCTTGAATTCCGTTGCATCTGGTACGCATCATTTTTATGCAACCAATCGGACTCATTGTCCACATTGTCTCTGTTGACATGAACGGAATTTGGTACTGCACCCCCTGCACTTGGTATGTTCTGTAGTTGTGTGACTGTGTTAGGCTTAGAACTGGAGCTCAAACGAGAGAGACAGAGGAAGACGATGATATTTTGTGCCGCGTTGAACCTCCCAGCTTTTCTGCTCTATTCCTCTTCTTATTCAGTGATTACAAAGCTCCTAACCGAAAGCGAAAAGCAAGGACACGTCCGGGTCGTGAGCGCTGCGATCCCAACGCTCCCCGCGCGTAGCCCGCGATGCGGCCATGACCGACTACTTCGTGCCATCCCACGATCGGGTCATGGCTGCGGAGAATCCTAACAAACTACGGCCGAGGTGCAGCTCAGCTTATTTGCTAACTGAAAGAAAACAACACTCTGTCGAAGTCTGACAGAGAAACTACAGCTATGACTGACGAAACTGAAAAAGTTCAGCAACTGTTAACTGACAATCTCCCCCTTAATCAGTTGCTGATGTTGATCATGCCCAGCTTCTCCCGCAGCTCCTGAAACTTCACCCGAGGCAGAGCCTTGGTCATGATGTCAGCCAGTTGCTCCCCGGTGTGGATGTAGTCGACGGCGATCCTTCCATCTTGCACACACTCGCGAATGAAATGAAACCGCGTCTCGATGTGCTTGGTTCTGTCATGGAAGACAGGATTCTTGCAAAGTTGGATCGCTGATTTGTTGTCGATGAGCAGTGGTGTTGAACTCCCCGAGTCTCCTAGCAGATCACCAAGCATTCTCCGGAGCCAGACTCCTGTGCACGCGCCTGTGGTTGCTGCCATGTACTCAGCTTCACAAGACGAGAGGGCGATCACCTTCTGCTTCTGGGAGTGCCAGCTGATCACACTCTTGCCAAAGACAAACACTGTTCCAGAGGTGCTCTTTCTGTCATCAACATCGCAGGCAAAATCCGCATCACTGTACCCAACCAACTGCGGCTCCGGCTCACCTTTCTTGTATCTGCACCCATAGTTCAGAGTGCCTGCAACGTATCGCAGCAGCTGCTTCACCGCCGCCCAGTGCTCTGTTGTGGGTGCTTCCATGAACCTGCTGACAAAACCGACCGCAAATGAAATGTCCGGACGTGAGTGCACCAGGTAGCGGAGACTTTCGATGATGCTGCGGTAGAGCTTTCTGTCCACTGGCGGGCTCGAGCTTTCCTTGCTCAGCTTCAGGCGCGGCTCCATTGGAATGTGAACTGGATTGCAGCCCGTCAGTCCGGCCTTATCCACGATCTTAGCCGCATAGCTTGCCTGCTTGAGGGTGATCGCGTCGTCTCCCTGGTGCACCTCGATGCCGAGGTAGTAGCTCAACAGCCCGAGGTCGCTCATGGAGAAGACGGACTGCATCTGATGCTTGAACTGCATGATGGCCTCCATGCTTGACCCGGTGACGACGAGATCGTCGACGTAGACGCCCAGCAGCAGCCGCTCGTTGCCACTGCACCTCATGTACACGGCGTGCTCCGATGGGCTCTTCTGAAGTCCGAGCGACACCAGCGTGTCGTCCAGCTTGATGTTCCAAGCGCGCGGCGCCTGATAGAGCCCGTACAATGCTTTGCTCAGACGAAGCACCTTATCTTCCTCGCCAGGGCACTCAAAGCCAGGTGGCTGCATGACGTATACCTCCTCCTGTAGCTCTCCATTGAGAAAGGCGGATTTGACGTCCAGATGATGCACCTCCCAGCCTGCCTGTGCAGTGATTGCAAGCAGTAGCCGCACGGACTCGAGCCGCGCGACCGAAGCGAACACCTCGTCATAGTCCATGCCTGGCCGTTGCACATATCCCTTCGCGACAAGCCTTGCCTTGTGCTTGATGACCTCACAGCACTACAAGAGAACAGAAGCACCTAATTAGTATTGTGACCAGTGTTTATAAGGCGTCCCGCCTTGGACACTTATGCGGCAAGGCGGCGCCCTGCCCGCTTTAGGCGCTTAGGCATCAGGGCGGTTGGTGTTCGCCTTAGGTCACCTTACCGCCTTATAAACAATGGTTGTGACCTTCAACTCAGCTGTGACTACAGCGATGTCACAAAAATTGACACTGCACGCTACACAGTCATTGTGCAATGTGATATCAAAGAAAGTGCAAATCTACGCCAGCACCATGTCACAATCATTGAAGCATCTACAATACTTACCTCTAGGGGATTGTGATCACATCAACTGTGGAAGGAGATAATGAATAAAAAAGGATTAGTTATCCAAAGTATCTTTTTTGGGGCAAACTACCAAAGTATATTGAAGCCCGAAAAAATTATCAATAGCTTCTTATGCTAAAATGGAAAAGACAGTTGGCTATGTGCAATTCCACACATTTAATTACTTCTCAAGAATCATATGACTGAAGGGGAGCCTTGGCGCAGTGGTAAAGCTGATGCCTTGTGACCATGAGGTCACGGGTTCAAGTCCTGGAAACAGCCTCTTGCAGAAATGTAGGGACCCGTTGCAAGCCTTGCCTTCGCGACAAGCGTTGCCTTGTGCCGGCGGAGTTCTTCTTCAGTTTGAAAACCCACTTGAGCCCAATCGCTTGCTTGCCGGTGGGGAGCGTGGCGAGCGTCCATGTCTTGTTCTCGTCGATGGACTGGAGCTCATCCAGCATGGCCGCCCTCCAGGCTGCGTGTGGCTCCACCTCCTCGAACGTGTTGGGCTCCTCTCCGGCCACAAGGAGCAGCTCGACCGGATCCAGAGTCACTGGCTCAGCTTCCTCAAGGACGGTGTCGACCGTCGACCGTGCGGTAGCGACGTGGCGCCTCACGGGTGCCCAAAACGGTGTCCGGCGTGGCTCCAGGAGGAGGTGAGACATAGCCATCCCCCACGCCCTTTCCCTTGTGCACCACAGGTTCAGGAGTGTGGACGCGGGTGATGCACCCCCAGACGGAGTGTGGGCGCGCACCGGCGTGTCTGGACTCGCCCGGGTCGTGGATGTTGCCCTTTCCTGCTCCGACTGCTGTGTCAGGGCCATCGTGGGGGTGAACTCGATGATGAAAGTGCCCTCCCCGGAGTCGCGGTCTACCAGTCCCAGCACGCCGACTCGTCGAAAACGGCGTCGCGAGTGATGTGCACTCGCTTGCCCACGGGGTCGTAGACGCGCCACGCCTTGGACTGTCCGTGCTCATACCCGATGAAGACAGTGCGCAGGCTCCGGTCATCCAGCTTCTTGAGGCCTGGCCGTGTCACCTTGGCGTGTGCGACGCACCCAAACATGCGGAAGTAGTTCACTGCTGACTTGTCGCCGAGCCATGCTTCATATGGCGTCATGCCACGCACCGCCTTCGTGGGCGCGCAGTTCACAGGTGGACGGCGGTGGTCACCGCCTCCCCCCAGAACTCGTTCGGCACTCCTTTCGCCTTCAGAAGACACCGTGCCGTCCCGACGACGGTCTGGTTCCGGCGCTCTACGATGCCGTTTTGCTGTGGCGAGTACAGGGCAGTGAGCTGCCGGCGTACGCCACGGTCAGCACAGTACTACCCGAACTCCGTTGAGGTGAACTCGCCGCCCCTGTCCGTTCGGAGCGCGCGCAGCTTGACGGAGGTCTCGACCTCGACGCCTGCCTGCCAGCGCTTGATCGCCGCGGGTGCCTCGTCTTTCCTGCTTAGGAGCACGATCCACATGTAGCGTGACTTGTCATCCATGAGCAACAGGAAATACCTTTTCCCTCCATGCGTTGGTGGCGAGATCGGGCCGCACAGATCACCGTGGACCAAATCCAGGTGATCGCCGGCTCTGTAGTTCGCCTCTGTGGGGAACGGGGCGCGGCGCTGCTTGCCGACAAGGCAGCTGTCGCAGACCTGATCGGCATGCTTGACCAGGGGCATGCCGCGCACCATGCCGTCCTGGGCCAGCTTCCGCAGCGCGTCGAAGTTCAGGTGGCCGTAGCGCGCGTGCCAGCGCCACGCGTCCTCACCAGCCATGGCCGTTAAGCACACGGGTCGCGTGATCTCTAGCTCGACAGTGTAGAGGTGGTTCCTCGATCTGTACACCTTGGCGATGATGTTCTCCTGACGGTCGCGCACCACCATCATGCCGCTCCGCACGAGAGCGGTGCAGCCCGCCTCGTCCAGCTGTCCGACGGAGATGATCGAGGTACGCAGTCGAGGTATGTAGTATACCTTTGAAAGCACGCGGTGACGCCCTCTGTGCGCGAGGAAGACCACCATCCCACGCCCCTCAATCTCGACCACCAACCCGTCACCGAAACGAACCATGCCAGCGACGTGGCGATCTAGCTCCGAAAAGACGGTGGAGTTGCCCATCATGTGGTTTGATGCGCCGGTGTCCAGATGCCAGAGAGGTTCCTTGGCGTCGCCAGCGGCCCCGAGGCTGACCTCAGCGCCCTCCTCATGGAGATGCACGAGCTGATCGCCGCGCGTGTCCAGTTTAGGCGCAAGCAGCGGCGTCACCTGCGCCATGAGGAGTGTGGGATCCTCGTCCTCTGCCGCCGCGAGGTGCGCCTCACCGCCGCCCTCGTCCTTCATCTTCTTGCAGCACTCGCGAACCCAGTGGCCGCTAATACCACAATAGCGACAGTTGCCGGAGCGGTTGGGTCCAGCTTTTTCGCCGCTCGGGCGGGCGGCAGTGTTGCCGCGGTCGCCATGGCCCTTTCCGCGCCCCTTCTTGCCGGCGTGGGCCCCCCCGCTAGAGGACCCGCCTGGTTCACCATGCCCGATCCGCGCGTCCCACTCCTCTTGAGTGAGCAGGAGCTTGCTGTCGCCCTCCTCCTCGGCATCCAGCTTGTACCGCTCCTTGGCCGCCTTGAAGCGACTGATGATTTCCTAGATCGACGTCGTGTCCAAGTCGACCAGGTTGTCGATGGAGACCGCGAGCTGCGAGTACCTCTTGGGGACGATTCGCAGCCACTTCTGGATCACGCGCTTGTCGCTGATGGCGTCTCCAAGCTCGCCGAGGCGCGCGCACAGCCCTGTCAGGCGCATGGCTAGATCATCAATGGACTAACCGGGTTTGTGTCGCAGCTGATCGAACTCCCCCCGCAAGGTCTGGACTTCGCGTCTCAGACGCGCACGGAGCCCGCGCGCATGGCACGGATCGCCTCCCACAGCTCGTGGGAGGTCTGGTGCTTGCGCAGCATGGGCAGCATCTCAGGGGGCACCGATCGGAGAATGAACTCCATCGTGCCCTTGTCGTTGTGGTACCCGTACTCGTCGTCAAGATCCTCCGCGCCCAGGATTGCGCGCCACATCCCTCTTGCCTGCATCCCGACCTTCATGAGGAGGCTCCACTCGGAGTAGTTCGTGCGGGTCAATGGTGGCACGTTGGCGTGACCCGACACGACCGGAGCGAACTGCCTCGCCAA
>NW_024111179.1:0-8044 GCF_003073215.2 Triticum urartu
ATGCCCCCAGCCGGGGCGAGAAGCCCGCGAACCCGGTGGCCACCCCACTCTCCGGCCATCCCCAAGCCACCTGGGCCTCCAAAGGGGTGACCACCGGAGCATGGAGTGTTACCCCGGCCTGTACCGTCAATCCTGCCCCTGATGCAGTCTTGAGAGTAGTCGTGCCGCCTGGTGAGGTCTTCATCTTCGTCTGGCTCAGATTTGGGGTTGAACTGCATATACGGAACAGTGCGGCCCACCACATCCAACACATGAATGGTCAGAGGGTGAACCAGTGTGCGCCGCTCCACCGGAGGCGCCGGAGCCACAGGCCACTCCGGATCCACTGTGTTCGGCAGGCCAGCAGGCTCCGGGATCTCGAGCTCGTAGATCTTGGGAATGCCCGAAGGGTTCTTCATCCAGGCAGTCGAGCGCCGGCGCAGCGGATCTTGCCGCTACTTTTGAAAACCCTGTCGCAGTCGTCGGAGGAAGCAAAGTGCAGGAAGAAATCCGCAGGGTGGGTCACCTCCGCCCGCACATGGCTACGCTCCACCCCGCAGATCTGGCCGAGCGCCAGGACCAGAGCCTCCGGCGAGACCGCCGGCCTCCTGCCCTGCACCGAGGCGAGCCGGGCGTGAACGGCCTGGGAGAGGCTCCTCCAACAAAGCAGAAGAGACAGGCGCCGCGTGGCAAGGAACTTGCGAAGCCATTCCGAGTTTCTTGCGATGCCAGGATTCGAACTACCGACGGCGGGTTCGCGGCGCAACGTCGCTACCATTGAGCCACAGCATCTTTCGTGTTGACGTGCACGCGTACACCATTTTATAGTTCGAGCCATTTCGTTTTTTTCCTGTACTTGTTTCTATTCCTGTTTTTTTTTTGCGTGTCTCTTTTATCTTTTCTCAGATGGGTATTCTTCAGGCCGTATGCAGTGTGCGTATCATATATCGAAAAAGTTATACACACATATATATATACATTGTGTATATTAATGTATGTGTTGGATGAACATTTTTATAGTACAGAAAAAGGTCATCATATATTTAAATGTTCATCTTATATTTCAATAAGATCATTGTATATTAAAATGTGATACACTTTTGTAATATATGATGCAATGAACATATTTTTAGTTATATGATGTGATGATCGTCTTTTAATATAATATAACCTTTTTCAGTATCGTATAACATTTAATAAGAAAATTTTAATATACACATCTTTTTAATATACGATGAACTTTTTGTAAATAGGGAAACACAAACAAACATATATGTTCACATATTTTTCTTAATATACGGTGTACATTTTTTTATATATGTTGAACAATTTTCTTAATATACAATGAATTTTTTCGTAATTTATGTTGAACATTTTCTTAATACAGGCTGAGTTTTTTTATTTCATTTCTAAATTTATTATGGTAACTTGTTTAATACATGTTATCAACTTTTTAATAATAGTGTGTTTACAAAAATATAATCAATATATGAGTAAGTAAAAAAACTGTGTGTTGGGCATATAATTTTTGTAATAGTTGCGTATTTGAATACTACCTCCATTTCAGTTTACAAGTCCTACGCGTATACCTAGGTTGCCAATTTTATCACCTTAATATAAACTATATAACACAAAAATTATATCGTTTGAAAATAAAATATCTGAAGTTTATATTGGTATATTTTTTGTAATATATGACTTGTATTAAATTGGTCAAATTGATGACCTAGGGATACACGCACGCTCTGTAAACTGAGAGAGAAGTAGTAGTATAATGAGGTGACACAATAATTGTGCATGCTTGTGGTCCTAGCGAAGACACATAAAATTTGGGCCGTGCATGTAATAGTATCTTCTAAAAAAAGTCCACTTAATAATAGTAATATGTAATCGGACAAAAATGTGTTAATATTATAATTAAAAAAAGAAAAATGTGTAATTAACGGCACGTAGTCGCGATGGGCCCAACAGCCGGCCCAGCGTGTCCACGCTGGTATAAAAGTAAGCTCGCATGTGATCTAACAGATGCTGTCAGGCGGCCTGGTGGTTTGCTCGCGTCGTGTCTGTATGCCGGGTCGCAGGTTCGAAACCTGCTGTGCGCTGTTTTACCTTTACTAGCACAAAGGGCCCGTCCGTTGCACCGGGTATAAAATAAATAAATGCTTAAACAGTTGAAAATACCACTTAAACTTCAAAAATAATCAAAAAACTATAGCAGAACAAACAATTTTGGTTAATTTTTTTCCAAACAATTAGTATTTCCAGTTTGTAAATTCCATAACTTTCTTATTCACAAAACAAATCCCATAACTTTCTCAAGAAACTAAATAAGTAAAAGTACATGTTCTTACTTGATGTTTCAAGTTGCATGGCCTCTGTACCATTGGTTATTTGGCACATGGCAAGTTTGAACAACTTTTGTAGTCGGAGTACAGTAGTGGTCAAAAGTATTGGGATAAGATTCATGAGCAAATTTGGTAAATGGTTTCAGTTTAAATGGTTAAAAAACAAGTGCAATTAGATATCATCGTTTCATGTCAAACATATAGGAGAAAAAAATCAATTTGTGCTCACTAACCTGACTTTTTCAGTATAACATCTGGTCTCACCCTAACTTTGGTTGTACATACCATTAGAAATATGATGGGTATCACCCCCAACAACAGTGCCCTTTTTCCATTGTTCAACAATTATCTCAAAAGAAAAGAGAACACACCACTAACTTCTCAATGTGCATCATGACTCAGTAAAGTTATACCACTAACAGTTGAAAAAATACCACTTAAACTTCAAAAATAATCAAAAAACTATAGCAGAACAAACAATTTTGGTTAATTTTTTTCCAAACAATTAGTATTTCCAGTTTGTAAATTCCATAGCTTTCTTATTCACAAAACAAATCCCATAACTTTCTCAAGAAACTAAATAAGTAAAAGTACATGTTCTTACTTGATGTTTCAAGTTGCATGGCCTCTGTACCATTGGTTATTTGGCACATGGCAAGTTTGAACAACTTTTGTGGTCGGAGTACAGTAGTGGTCAAAAGTATTGGGATAAGATTCATGAGCAAATTTGGTAAATGGTTTCAGTTTAAATGGTTAAAAAACAAGTGCAATTAGATATCATCGTTTCATGTCAAACATATAGGAGAAAAAAATCAATTTGTGCTCACTAACCTGACTTTTTCAGTATAACATCTGGTCTCACCCTAACTTTGGTTGTACATACCATTAGAAATATGATGGGTATCACCCCCAACAACAGTGCCCTTTTTCCATTGTTCAACAATTATCTCAAAAGAAAAGAGAACACACCACTAACTTCTCAATGTGCATCATGACTCAGTAAAGTTATACCACTAACAGTTGAAAAAATACCACTTAAACTTCAAAAATAATCAAAAAACTATAGCAGAACAAACAATTTTGGTTAATTTTTTTCCAAACAATTAGTATTTCCAGTTTGTAAATTCCATAGCTTTCTTATTCACAAAACAAATCCCATAACTTTCTCAAGAAACTAAATAAGTAAAAGTACATGTTCTTACTTGATGTTTCAAGTTGCATGGCCTCTGTACCATTGGTTATTTGGCACATGGCAAGTTTGAACAACTTTTGTGGTCGGAGTACAGTAGTGGTCAAAAGTATTGGGATAAGATTCATGAGCAAATTTGGTAAATGGTTTCAGTTTAAATGGTTAAAAAACAAGTGCAATTAGATATCATCGTTTCATGTCAAACATATAGGAGAAAAAAATCAATTTGTGCTCACTAACCTGACTTTTTCAGTATAACATCTGGTCTCACCCTAACTTTGGTTGTACATACCATTAGAAATATGATGGGTATCACCCCCAACAACAGTGCCCTTTTTCCATTGTTCAACAATTATCTCAAAAGAAAAGAGAACACACCACTAACTTCTCAATGTGCATCATGACTCAGTAAAGTTATACCACTAACAGTTGAAAAAATACCACTTAAACTTCAAAAATAATCAAAAAACTATAGCAGAACAAACAATTTTGGTTAATTTTTTTCCAAACAATTAGTATTTCCAGTTTGTAAATTCCATAGCTTTCTTATTCACAAAACAAATCCCATAACTTTCTCAAGAAACTAAATAAGTAAAAGTACATGTTCTTACTTGATGTTTCAAGTTGCATGGCCTCTGTACCATTGGTTATTTGGCACATGGCAAGTTTGAACAACTTTTGTGGTCGGAGTACAGTAGTGGTCAAAAGTATTGGGATAAGATTCATGAGCAAATTTGGTAAATGGTTTCAGTTTAAATGGTTAAAAAACAAGTGCAATTAGATATCATCGTTTCATGTCAAACATATAGGAGAAAAAAATCAATTTGTGCTCACTAACCTGACTTTTTCAGTATAACATCTGGTCTCACCCTAACTTTGGTTGTACATACCATTAGAAATATGATGGGTATCACCCCCAACAACAGTGCCCTTTTTCCATTGTTCAACAATTATCTCAAAAGAAAAGAGAACACACCACTAACTTCTCAATGTGCATCATGACTCAGTAAAGTTATACCACTAACAGTTGAAAAAATACCACTTAAACTTCAAAAATAATCAAAAAACTATAGCAGAACAAACAATTTTGGTTAATTTTTTTCCAAACAATTAGTATTTCCAGTTTGTAAATTCCATAGCTTTCTTATTCACAAAACAAATCCCATAACTTTCTCAAGAAACTAAATAAGTAAAAGTACATGTTCTTACTTGATGTTTCAAGTTGCATGGCCTCTGTACCATTGGTTATTTGGCACATGGCAAGTTTGAACAACTTTTGTGGTCGGAGTACAGTAGTGGTCAAAAGTATTGGGATAAGATTCATGAGCAAATTTGGTAAATGGTTTCAGTTTAAATGGTTAAAAAACAAGTGCAATTAGATATCATCGTTTCATGTCAAACATATAGGAGAAAAAAATCAATTTGTGCTCACTAACCTGACTTTTTCAGTATAACATCTGGTCTCACCCTAACTTTGGTTGTACATACCATTAGAAATATGATGGGTATCACCCCCAACAACAGTGCCCTTTTTCCATTGTTCAACAATTATCTCAAAAGAAAAGAGAACACACCACTAACTTCTCAATGTGCATCATGACTCAGTAAAGTTATACCACTAACAGTTGAAAAAATACCACTTAAACTTCAAAAATAATCAAAAAACTATAGCAGAACAAACAATTTTGGTTAATTTTTTTCCAAACAATTAGTATTTCCAGTTTGTAAATTCCATAGCTTTCTTATTCACAAAACAAATCCCATAACTTTCTCAAGAAACTAAATAAGTAAAAGTACATGTTCTTACTTGATGTTTCAAGTTGCATGGCCTCTGTACCATTGGTTATTTGGCACATGGCAAGTTTGAACAACTTTTGTGGTCGGAGTACAGTAGTGGTCAAAAGTATTGGGATAAGATTCATGAGCAAATTTGGTAAATGGTTTCAGTTTAAATGGTTAAAAAACAAGTGCAATTAGATATCATCGTTTCATGTCAAACATATAGGAGAAAAAAATCAATTTGTGCTCACTAACCTGACTTTTTCAGTATAACATCTGGTCTCACCCTAACTTTGGTTGTACATACCATTAGAAATATGATGGGTATCACCCCCAACAACAGTGCCCTTTTTCCATTGTTCAACAATTATCTCAAAAGAAAAGAGAACACACCACTAACTTCTCAATGTGCATCATGACTCAGTAAAGTTATACCACTAACAGTTGAAAAAATACCACTTAAACTTCAAAAATAATCAAAAAACTATAGCAGAACAAACAATTTTGGTTAATTTTTTTCCAAACAATTAGTATTTCCAGTTTGTAAATTCCATAGCTTTCTTATTCACAAAACAAATCCCATAACTTTCTCAAGAAACTAAATAAGTAAAAGTACATGTTCTTACTTGATGTTTCAAGTTGCATGGCCTCTGTACCATTGGTTATTTGGCACATGGCAAGTTTGAACAACTTTTGTGGTCGGAGTACAGTAGTGGTCAAAAGTATTGGGATAAGATTCATGAGCAAATTTGGTAAATGGTTTCAGTTTAAATGGTTAAAAAACAAGTGCAATTAGATATCATCGTTTCATGTCAAACATATAGGAGAAAAAAATCAATTTGTGCTCACTAACCTGACTTTTTCAGTATAACATCTGGTCTCACCCTAACTTTGGTTGTACATACCATTAGAAATATGATGGGTATCACCCCCAACAACAGTGCCCTTTTTCCATTGTTCAACAATTATCTCAAAAGAAAAGAGAACACACCACTAACTTCTCAATGTGCATCATGACTCAGTAAAGTTATACCACTAACAGTTGAAAAAATACCACTTAAACTTCAAAAATAATCAAAAAACTATAGCAGAACAAACAATTTTGGTTAATTTTTTTCCAAACAATTAGTATTTCCAGTTTGTAAATTCCATAGCTTTCTTATTCACAAAACAAATCCCATAACTTTCTCAAGAAACTAAATAAGTAAAAGTACATGTTCTTACTTGATGTTTCAAGTTGCATGGCCTCTGTACCATTGGTTATTTGGCACATGGCAAGTTTGAACAACTTTTGTGGTCGGAGTACAGTAGTGGTCAAAAGTATTGGGATAAGATTCATGAGCAAATTTGGTAAATGGTTTCAGTTTAAATGGTTAAAAAACAAGTGCAATTAGATATCATCGTTTCATGTCAAACATATAGGAGAAAAAAATCAATTTGTGCTCACTAACCTGACTTTTTCAGTATAACATCTGGTCTCACCCTAACTTTGGTTGTACATACCATTAGAATAAGTAAAGCGAGAGTCGGGCATGTTTTTTTGGCTGCAAACGGGGTAGCGCACGTATATGTTTTTAATTCAAATTGAAAGCGTAAATTCATATGAAGAAAGCGTATTGTGACGGTGAACCCACGGTGTCAATTCGTACTTTATTATTAAAAAAATAAAATTAGGGAGAGATTTTATATATTTATATATTTGTCCAGTTTGATGGAAACTTTCAAACAAGTCCTAAAGAAAAAAAATGTCTCCCACAGGATCCTTTTTTTCGTGCAAAAATAATGGGCCTTTATGTGATTACATATAAAGTAAAGGGGTTTTCTGCAAAAGAACAGGCCACGTCAACACCAGACAAAGCAGGCCCCAACAGTCAGATACACCGTCAATACACTATTAGATATGGTTTAGACTATTTTGTAACAGATAGCCTCAAACATGGTACTGACATGTAAAAATTACGAAAAGTGGTATCAATCTGTCACCACCGCCCCAAATATGGTACTATCGTGTAATTTACTCTCTGTATTTTGATATCCAACACACCTAAGCCGCCATGTTTTTTGGGTGACACACAAGATACCACACTGCAAGTGAGTTGCGTGTTTCATCATTCTCGTTTTTCTTACGCTATAGGTATCTCCTCTAATTTTATCAAGATGTTCAATCAATTTCAGCGGAAATTTGAGGGTGCACATCGGGAAGATCATGACGGAGGTGATCATGGAGTTCAAAAGCGTCAACTTGCTCCCTTGATTCATCATGCATAGAGAAGAAGACAGTTTTCGCTCCGCACGCTTGACGATTGGCATCAAGTCATTGACAGTGGGATTAGTGGTTCCCATGGGCAAGCTCTGGTACGTAAATGGCATAGCGCCCACTGTGCATTACAGGGTCTGAGCTAAGTCTTGAGTCAATTCTCGGTCCACATTCAGGGGGATAATGATAGACTTGTTGAAGTTAATTTTGAGGTCTATCAAGTCTGCATAATCAATCAAAAGTTGCTTCATCATGCTCACTTGATGGGGGCACGCCAGCATGAAAAGAAGAGTGTCGTCAGTGTACTTGACAATAGGGTAATCATCTAAGGCTCGCGCGGGCAGGGGTGTTTCAATCAGTTGTCTGTGGTAGGCATCAATGATGGCTGCCAGGAGTAGATCCGCCGCCAGAACGAAGATCAAGGGAGACAGTGGGTCTCCCGGACGGACGCCACGCCGTCATGTGAATTTTAGCGACCCGAGACCCCATTCAGCA
>NW_024111180.1:0-8769 GCF_003073215.2 Triticum urartu
GTTGTGCCCGGCGGAGGAGGAAGCGCGTGGGAAGAGCTCGCGCCGGAGTTGAACCTCCCCTTCCCCTTGTCGCCGAGGAAGTTGATGGCTGGTGGCTGGCTGACTAGGGTTTTCAGCTGGCTGGCTAGGGTTTTCTGGTCGTTGGCGAGGGAGCAATCGTGGCCAGATGTGGACAGGGAAATGGAAGTGGATGAGGCCGGCCCCTTCACATGCTTCCATTAAAAAGGACGGGCACACGACTCTTCCACACACTGCTAGGCAGACCCGAGGTAGGTGCTGGCGTTAAATACGACTGCTACGTTGGTTGGCTGGCCGACATGTGAGACTGCAGCGGACACCGAGGGAACGTGTGGCGCGTCCGCTTCATTTCCATGCCGGCCCAAATTTGGGACTGAAATGCGTCGACGCGGACCCAAAGCAGATACATTTTGGGTTTGGGTCGGTGCATTGTGCTGGCGTTTTTGTCTGTGGCTACCCAAGCAGACATGGGCGGACTAAATGAATCGTCCGGTTGGAGTTGTTGTAAGTGTTTTGAATTTTGGCCGAATTTCGGCCATCTGGGATGGGCCCGGAAAATGCCATTGTCGGCCTAATATTTAGGCCCAGTTTGAATTTGGCTGGCCCGATCCAACTTCTGGAGCCTTGCGTTACGTTCTCCTGAGTTACAACCATCGAACAGGACGCCCTAACCCTAGATAAACCGTTTTCTTTCCCCAGCTCATCTGCTGCGTGTCCGGCGGCGCCGCCGCGAATAGGGCAATCGCACCTGACGCGCCTTCTTTACCCGTCAGCGCCATCCTTTCCTCCCCCTCTGCCGGCTGCGGCTTAAGCTGTCGACAAGTCCTTCCTCGACTCTGCACTTCTGCATTGTCTGGCTAGCAGATAGGTAATTGCATGTCTTCTTTGTGAGAGATGGTCGTGAGTCTTTTTTCTCTCAAAGGTCTATGCAATTAATCAACCATTTCCTTTGCGTTGGTTCTTGAAGGTTGTGGAATGGTGCTCCATTGGTTCTGCTTGATCTCAATTTTTTGTCAAATTTTGGATTTGCAACTTCGTCCGAGATTTTGCCGAAATTTTCGAAATGCCCGAAATATGGCCATTTCGCTCATGGGTGAAAAAATACGCAAACCAAAAACCAAAACACCCACGCCCCGGTCGACAACCAATTTTTTAGTTGTGCTGCTGTAGTAGGCTCCAATCCAAACAACCTCTAATACCCGCCCTACCTGTGCTCGTCCCCTAGGTGGCTAGCTGTGTTCAGAAGCGCTGCCTCACCGGCACAGCCTACAACCTGAAGCGTAGTGGCTGGCAGCGCTTCCGTTGGGCTTCCCTAGCTTACGACCAGAAAGCTCCCTCCACAGAATACCTTTTTTCTTCTACTTAACTATCCAGGTGACCTTTTGAGATTGTGTAATGCTAATTTATGAGACTGAAAACTAGGGCGAGCAAGTGCAGAGCTATGCCTTTGGGCACGACGGGCTCATCCTATCTGGTGTGTGCTCGTGAGGAGGGCAGGATGGGCAGTACCGCCTGCTCATTCCACCAGTACACTTAGGGGTTATGTGGTAAGCGGCATGCAGGGTTGCAACTATGATAGCAACCCTGGGGAGAAGATACATACGATGTTAGAACTCCAGTCGGATAGTGCGCTGCATCGTGATACCTAATGGGGGGTAATTTGTTGTGGTAGATAGTGAAGTCTCGTTATGGCAGTAAGTGGTTCCAAAAATTAATGGTTGCTTAGTGCAAGTATATATGTTGCTAACCTTGTTTGCATCTGGAAATTAATAAAATGGCAATTGTCTAATTAATTCATCACTGGTTGATAATCTCCGTGGATAAATATAATGGTTGCACATTTAGATAATAGTATATGGCAAGTTCTGACTTTTCATGAATTAATGACTCCCCACTTCAAATCTAATTTGCGCTGTTTGGTCACATCCTGATTCTAGAAACTTATTGAGTTGATCTGTGTCTACTTAGCTGCTTTTAAGTTATGCAACCATGTAATTATGGCAAATAACTTTCTTGTTATTAATAGTGAAAATAGATTACGTGTATCTTCTTTATTTGACGTTGTTGCAAACTAAGAAGAAAACTACTTGGTACTTTCCATTTTGTTTTATTGTCTTGTTGCTGTCACAGGATCCAAGATGTGGCTTCAACGCACAAGATAGCAGGAGCTAAGAAGTGGCATCAACACACAACGGGATGTTCTTCCTTGCCTTTTTCGAGAGATCACCTGTGTGCTGATCAAGTTGTAAGCCATACTTTTGTCCAAATTTAGTGCAGCCTTTGTATTTGAATGGTTCACAAGCTGCTCACTCTTTAATAACTTGGAGAGTGGAGGATCACTAATAGGAGAACTATCTTGCTAATAAAAATGTCGTTGCCACTACATGATAGCATATTTCAGTTCGTTATCCGTTGGATCATACTCATTTATTAACCAGTCAACAAGGCCATGGATTTCTTTATCTGATTCAGGAAGTGGCTTCAACACACAAGATAGCAGGAGCTAAGAGCATCTCCAGCCATTCGGCGCCCCAGGGACTGAAATAGCGCCTCCTAGGGGCTAACCGGTGCTATTTTCGCCATGGGGGCGCTCGGGTTCCCAATTGCTGCCCCAAGTTGGCCCCAGATGCCGTTTTTTGAAATACAAATTAGGCTAAATTTCAAAAAAAAATTACACCAACTTGGACGAAATTCAGGCGGTTCATTCATATTTGTACAATTTTTAAAGGCATAATAAAAAACTTAAGAAACTATGCCGCCGCCTAGAGCCTAGTCCATGTCGAAGAGCTTGTAGAAGGCAGTGTAGTCGCCGTCATCGCCGCCGCCGCCGTCGTGGTTGTCCTACACGCCGCTGTCCTTGTTGCTGCCCTGCCCGAGATTGCCGCTGCGGATGGGGTTGGGCGGCTCCGACTCCTCGTCGTCGTTGCTGTCAAGTATGATGACGTGGCCCTCCTCGCGTCCCCGGCACCGCTCGGCGATCTTCTAAAGAGGCGGCACTGCTGCTCCATTTCCTCCCGGGCGTAGTTGTCGCGCGACCACTTCAGGCTGGTGTCGAGGTCGGCAGCCATGTCGACATGCTCCTGCTTGACGACGACGAGCGTCGCCGGCTCCATCTTCGGCCTGACCAGACGAATATGGCTGCGGGGAGGAGGTGAAGGTTGGCGGCGGCCCTCGTTTATGACGAGGTTGCCTCTGCAGCCATGAGCTGCCCCTACGGCGCGAGGAAGAGGACGCCGCCGGGTACTCCAACGACGGCTCATTGCCGCCCTCAAGGTGCTCAAGGACGGCGTGGAGCATGCGCCCGATGACGCCCCACCACTGACGCTGGCCCTTGGAGTTGTGGCGCTCCCTTGGCACTGGAGTGCCGTTGGTGGACGCGAGCTAGTCGGCGTGGCGACGCTGGAAGTACACAGTCCACATGATGTAGTTGTCTGGTGCGAACTTCGGCAGCTGCCGCACTTCCTCCGGCAGGGACACCTGGACCGACGCGATCTCGCCGCGGCCTTCGTGCGGCGGGGGCATGGGGACGCCTCCGGCACTGAGGCTCCATGAGCCCGGCATGCACATGTCCGACGGCGCCGGGTAGTTGGCCTCATGGAGAAGACACGCCTCCCACTCGTGCAGATGGCGGCGGCCGAAGCCGTTGGCCGCCGCTCCGTCCCTGGGGAGCCTCTCCGCCATTGCTCGGGATTGACGGGAACAGGAGAGAGGGCGAGAACATGTGCATGCCGAGAGAGATGGCTGTGGCGAGGCGAGTGTGCGGCCAACGGCGACGAAGGCGGCTTTTATAGCAGCGAGTGGGAGGCAGCCGTGCGGACGCATGGCTGGAAGGGGCGGGACGCCCGGCGGCTCACCTTCACTGCGCTGTCCGTGATCAATGGAAGGCCAACCGGCGACAGACTTTGCATTGATTCACGCGGGAGCCGAGGCAATGAGATGAGGACGACGATGCAATTACTGACTCGGCGCGTCCACCGGGTGGGAATCTGGCACGGAAAGTTTTGGCGTGTTTTTTCTTTCCCCGGTCGGCTCCTAACGTGTTGGGTTCGTCCTGGGTCAGCCGGCGCCAATTTTCAGCCTGCAATAAAAAAGGGGCCTGGGGGCCTGTTGGGTATACTTTTGCTTCCTTGCCTTTCTCGAGAGATCACATGTGTGCTGATCTAGTTGTATGCCATACTTTTGCTCCAAAGCTACTGCACCCTTGGTGTTTGAATGGTCCATAAGCAGCTCGCTATTCGACAACTTGGACACCGGAGAATCCACTAAGAGGAAAACTACCTTGGTGCTAAAAGTGCGGTCGCCACTGCAGGTATAACGTATTTCAGTTCCTTCTCCCTCGGATCATATTCCTTTACCTTAATTAGTTAACAAGGCCATGGAAGTCTTCATCTGATTCAAAATTTAAATGCTGAATTCCATCCACAGTCAAAAGTAGACAGACTATAGCTGTTAACCATACTAATGTGTCTCTCCTTGCGTATTAGCTTGACAATATTCTCCACAGTCCTTTCCAATTCAATGGTTGCTGGGCGTTTGGTTATTATTATGTTTAATGTTGTTTTAGATTAATATACAAGCAATTACCTGTTAATAATTTCCATTTTATTTTATTGTTCGTTGACGTTGCAGGAGTGAGGAAGTGGCTTCAACACAAGATCTTATATGTACACAATCAGGGGCACCATAGGAGCTCCCACAGTTATCGTAGGTAAAGTCAGAAAAAAAGAGATCTACCCGTTTAATTCAACGGATCAATTGGTTAGTTTAAGTTTCCAACAGCTTATGCCACCTATGGTTGTGTTGTGCTGTGCCGCTGGCAGGCAAGCAGGCCCCACCGTCGGCTGCCGGACATGTCTGCTCAGTTCCTCATCACGGATTTAACCCTGTTAGAGGGGAGGTGCTCATCTCCACATCAGAGAAAGGGAAAAGATCAAACACGACAAGGAACAGGTATGCTGGTCGGTTATTTGTCTAAGATTGATGGGTTACCTATATTGATCGCAGCTTTTTGGGTGCTTCATTGTTGGAAATAATCACGATTAGGTAAGTATAGTCCGGCACGGACTTGTAGTAGTAACCGAGTCGGTTTAGTTCATTCAGGATTTCTAATAGCGAGGAATGCTTAATAGTAAAAGACTGGAGAAAAATTGTGAACGATCACAGAGAAGTACTAGGGGGCAGCAATCAGAAGCGCAACCCACGATTAGGAGACAGGTTCATCTGCATGCTCCAATATGATGAATCAGCAAAGCTATACATGTTCTATGCTATTTTACCTGAGAGAGAGCAGCAGGAGTGATTAATTAGCTAGTTCATGCTCTTAGTACTTGTCCTCTCATGTCCGTCTTCTTCGTCCTGAACTTAATCTCAAAGAGTGATTTGCTTTTGTGGTGTTATGAACGCTTATAATATCATTACCATGTTGAACTCGATGATATCTTTGGTCAATTTTAGTGGAACTGCACAAAAAGTCCAACTAGTTCAACATTAGGAGCATGTTTTCTTCCAAACCTTTATATCCAATTGGTGGCACTATGAGTTGTTCATTACGAAGGTACATGGTTTGCTACTATCTTGCTACTCTTTTTTTTACTATCATTAGATAGTAATACTAGTGGTTTGCATGTGATTTTATTGGCAGGGTGGACCTACATTAGAGGTGCAGGACAGGATTCAATGATTGGATGCTTAATTTCGGTTGTATCAATTTCACTAGTTCCATCACTACGAACATGGATATCCTTGGTATGATGAAGAATATGCGCTATATTTCTTCTCTGAACCAGCAAATCAATTTAGTATGAAATTGTCCAGGGCAAAACATGGCTGTATCAAATTGTCCAGTGCAAAACATGACAGATGCTAAGCGGAAGAGACATGTTTAAACCGAAAATACAAGGTGGGGTATATGTTTACTAGCTGCTTGATATGTGTGCAGACAGAGATGTCTGCCCATTGCTATTTGGCAAACACACAAAGTGACCGCAATTTTGGTTGAACTGCACAAGAGAATAGTATAGTCACTGCATGCAGTGCCATTTGAAAATAGACACAGAAAGATTGGATAGTCACTTCATGGACTGCAGAAAAGTAGTACTGTACTATTTATTGGCCAACACTAGGTGCTTCATTGCTTTGGTGTTATTATACAATGGGCATCATTTTTCCTAAGTGAAAGTTTGTATTCCGAAAATAGTCTCGCCGTGTGATCGAGAGAAGACCAAATCATATTGCAGTGGATGTTCCTCCATAATGTGTGGTTCATTCTCATGGTTCCAGCTGTTGGTGAAACCACTTACGTTTGCAAGAGGAATTGTAGACTTCACAAACAAATTTGCCTTTCAGTCTGTACTGCATGTTGGCCAAGAGAAGCATCCATGTTAGTAGGAAGAACAAATGTTTTTTCTAGATCTTTTCTTTTGGAGCTACATATTTATATATGATCTGTGAATCATTTAGATGCATTGACATGTTGATCTTATGTTTGGGAATCGTACTAGTTGGATTTAAATTTGGGCTACTAATGTGAACATATTACAGTGCCAGGCAAGTGAGTCTCGTGTGAACATTTTGAACGAATCGGCTCTTACTATTGCGCACAACATCATCCTTATTTCTGTGTTCTCAGTGTTTACAAGTTACTAACAGTTCCTTATTTCTGTTCGCTCAGTGTTTACAAGTTACTGATCGATCACTAGGTAGCCCACTAATGCGCTCCTAGCAGTTTTAGTTCCGACGCAAGATCCGAAGTGGTAGTTTTTTGAATAAATATGCCTACCTCTGAAGAAACTGACAAGCTGCTCTGAAGAAAATGCCATGCGAATATGAAGAAACTGCGAGCAAATACGTTGGCAAATGCCTTATCTCCCAGCGAACGTTCATCAGCTAATGCGATCGTACATGTACACCATCCAACCTACTCGATCCTACATGTACACTATCCGACCTACTCGATCCTACATGGATAAATAGTGGATCACGCACGTACACTGGTAGAAAACAGGGCTTTCGTTCAGGCCAGGTAAGCCCATTAGAGCATTAGTCCCGGTTCGTGCGGCTAAAGGCATTAGTCCCGGTTCAAATGAGCCCTTTAGTCCTGGTTTGAGACACGAACCGGGACTAAAGGGTGTGATGCCCTTTAGTCCCGGTTCGTATCTCAAACCGGGACTAAAGATTAGACCTTTAGTCCCGGTTTGAGACATGAACCGGGACTAAAGGGTGCAATGCCCTTTAGTCCCGGTTCGTGTCTCAAACCAGGACTAAAGGTCCCATTTTCAAACACTACCCCCCGGTGGATCGCCTTTTCAGTTTTGTAAAAAGCAAAAGAAAATGACAAAAACTTCAAAAAATAAAATCCTTCGAGATGTAGTTATATTACTACATCTACTAGTTAGGAAAATTAAAAACTTTAATTTGGACATGTTTTGCAAAAAAGTGTCATGAAAAAGTAAAACAGCTATAAGTTTTGCATACGATGTCGATATATCAAAATGTTTAGCACGAAAATCTGCATCCGATTTCGACAGCCTACGTCCTGTTTGCAATATTTTAGAATCCTCAAATTCCAAAAGGAAAAAAGATATGCTCAAATTTCAGTTTTTTTACTTTTGGTTAAATCAGGTCAAACTACTTATTGAAGAAGTATTAGTGTTATTAAATAATTATTCAAGAATATTAGTGTTACTAAATAATTATTACAGTTTTTTAGAATTTTGGTCAAATCTGGTCAAACTATGGTCAAACTACTTATTCAAGAAATATTAGTGTTACTACATAATTATTCAAGAATATTAGTGTTACTAAATAATTGTTTCAATTTTTTGAACGTTGGTCAAATCTGGTCAAACTACTTATTTAATAAATATTGGTTACTAAATAGTTATTGTTTTTCAGAATAATAGTTTCAAACTCAAACAGTGAACCATGTGACTTCATGCTCAAGCTAAATTATTGAGGGTTAATAGGATTGACATCTTACTATTGTCACGAAAAAAACAAGTGCAGATTTGAATACGAAGGGGAATAGAACCCGAAAGTTAAGCGTGCTTAGGCTGGAGTAGTGAGAGGATGGGTGACTGGTCGGGAAGTTAGATGATTTGGAATGATGAGGGGTGATTAGATATTAGAGATTTGGAATGATGAGGGGTGATTAGATATTAGAGGTTAAATTGAGCAGTGGTGAGGGGTGATTAGTGATTAAATTTGAAAATAAAAAAAATCCAAAAAAAATAAAAAATTCCAATTTTTTTCGTAAAAATACCTTTAGTCCCGGTTGGTGTTACCAACCGGGATTAAAGGTGGAGCTCCAGTCAGCGGCCACGTGGACGACTTTTAGTCCCGGTTCGTGTAAGAATCGGGACTAAAGGCGCGGACTAAAGGCCCTCTAGGACCTGGACAAAAGACCATTTTTCTACTAGTGGTACTACCTCCTTTCCGGTTTGCAGGGCTCAATTCAAAAAACGACCTACTAGATCCTACACGAATAAATAGCGGATCACGCACGTGCTACCTCCTTTCCGGTTTGCAGGGCTTAATTCAAAAATCTAACCAACCAAGGTAGATGATGAGTGGTGGAATCATTTTTGACAAGGAGGGAGTACCTCATCTGGATGATTCGAGTGCAGTCGTTTGACCGTCATGCCGGCGTGTGACCTAGCACGGATGGAACGCACCACTGACGGGGCGAGACGACACAGTCATAATTTCAGTTTTTCTAGTTTTCCACGGCAAGCTGGCACGCTAAGCCATTCC
>NW_024111181.1:0-15710 GCF_003073215.2 Triticum urartu
CTTCATATGTGGATTGTACAAATGTCTCATACACCTGCAATTAGACAAAACACAAAAAGTGTGTGAAGTAATTTTGTTCTGGATAATATAAATAGACTGTTGAATAGTTTGCATTAGAAATCACCTGACAAATATGCATGTATGCAATATTTTTGGTCGTATCCAAGGTAGTCATGTCCTCATCACATCTCCAAAAGTGGCTAAGAAATTTAGTATCATGATCTGAAACAATAGTATTTGGCACACCATGTAAGCGAATAATTTCACGAAAGAACAAATCAGCAACATTAACAGCATCATCGCTTTTATGACATGGTATAAAGTGTGCCATTTTAGAGAACCTATCAACTACAACAAATATGCTATCCCTCCCCTTCTTTTGTTCGAGGTAAACCTAAAACAAAGTCCATAGATATATCCTCAAAAGGAACACTAGGTACAGGCAAAGGCATATATAAACCATGAGGATTGAGTCATGACTTAGCCTTTTGACATGTAGTGCAGCGAGCAACAAAACACTCAACATCCCGTCTCATCTTTGGCCAAAATAAATGTGCAGCAAGTATATCCTCCGTCTTCTTGACGCCAAAGTGTCCCATTAATCCTCCTCCATGCGCCTCCTGCAACAACAAAAGACGAACGGAGCTAGCTGGAATGCATAGCTTGTTAACACGAAACACAAATCCATCGTTAAGAACGAACTTGTTCCAAGTTCTCCCTTCCTTACAATTCTGCAATACATCTTTAAATCCAGCATCATGCACATATTGATCTTTGATGGTCTCCAAAGCAAATATTTTAAAGTCAAGTTGTGAAAGCATAGTATAATGACGAGACAATGCATCAGCATTAACATTTTCCTTACCCTTCTTGTGTTTAATGACATAAGGGAAAGTCTCAATGAATTCAACCCATTTAGCATGTCTACGGTTCAGTTTTGCTTGACTTTTAATGTGTTTCAATGATTCATGATCAGAATGTATAACAAATTCCTTGGGCCATAAACAATGTTGCCATGTTTCTAAGATCCAAACAAGAGCATATAATTCTTTATCACAAGTAGAATAGTTCAGACTAGGCCCACTCAATTTTTCAGAAAAGTATGCAACAGGTTTGCCATCTTGTAATAACACACCTCCTAATCCAATTCCACTAGCATCACATTCAAGCTCAAAAGTCTTATTGAAATTAGGAAGTTGGAGTAAAGGAGCATGTGTCAACTTATCTTTCAATACCGTGAAGGCTTCTTCCTGTGCGGTACCCCAAACAAAATGCACATCCTTCTTCGTAAGCTCGTTGAGAGGTGAAACAATGGTGCTGAAATCTCACACAAAACGCCTATAAAAACCAGCGAGGCCAAGGAAACTCCTCACTTGTGTGACCGTTTTGGGCTGCGGCCAACTCTCAATAGCTTCAATCTTGGCTTTATCAACTTCAATTCCCTATGGAGTAACAACATAGCCAAGAAAAGATACTCGGTCGGTGCAAAAGGTGCACTTTCCAAGGTTACCAAACAAACGTGCATCACGTAGAGCAATAAAAACAGCACGTAAATGTTCCAAATGTTCCTCCAAAGATTTGCTATAAATCAATATGTCATCAAAGTAAACTACCACAAATCGTCCAATGAAAGCACGTAAAACTTCGTTCATTAACCTCATGAAAGTACTAGGTGCATTAGTTAACCCAAAAGGCATGACTAACCACTCATATAATCCAAACTTAGTTTTAAATGCTGTTTTCCATTCATCTCCCAACTTCATACGAATTTGATGGTAACCACTACGCAAATCAACTTTGAAGAATATTGTAGAGCCACTCAATTCATCAAGCATATCATCTAGCCTAGGAATAGGATGACGATAACGAATAGTAATATTATTAATGCCTCTACAATCAACGCACATACGCGACGTACCATCCTTTTTCGGCACTAAAATGATAGGAACAGCACAAGGACTAAGGGATTCGCGTATATAACCTTTGTCGAGCAGTTCTTGTACTTGACGCATAATCTCCTTCGTCTCCTCTGGATTGGTACGGTATGGTGCACGGTTGGGTAATGATGCACCGGGAATTAAGTCAATTTGATGCTCAATCCCGCGAATAGGTGGTAATCCCGGTGGCACGTCTTGTGGAAAGACGTCGGCGAACTCCTGCAAAATGTTAGTGACAGCAGGAGGCAAAGAGGAAGGCACGTCCTCGAATGAAAATAATGCCTCTTTGCACACAAAAGCATAGCAAACAGATTTGCTAAAATCTAGATCATCAATATCAGATTTGGTGGCAAGTAAACATGCACTTTTCAATTTAATTTCAGAAACAACAGTAGATGGTTTATTATTAGGCTTCATTTGGTGCTCAAATTCTTTTGCCACAATCTGATTTTCACTCTTAGTTTTCTCCTGTTTGGCTTTATTAGCTCTATTAATATCATCTTTCAAAATGGAATCAGGAGTCATAGGAAGCAAAGTAATATTTTTATCCTTATGAACAAGAGTATACTGATTGTTTCTACCATGGTGAATAGAATTTTTATCAAATTGCCATGGTCTACCAAGTAATAAGGAACATGCTTGCATAGGTACCACATCACAATCAACATAATCAGCATATGTAGAGATACTAAAATGCACACGAACAGTACGTGTTACCTTAACCTTGCCGCTGTTGTTGAACCATTGGATGTAGTAAGGATGTGGATGTGGTCTTGTGGTGAGAGATAGCTTCTCCACCATCTCGATGCTAGCCAAGTTGTTGCAACTCCCTCCATCTATGATGACGCGAACAGAACGTTCCTTCACAACTCCCTATGGAACAAATTATGCCTCTGATTTTGCTCAGCTTGTATAACCCGCAGACTCAAAACACGTTGAGCAACTAAACATTCATACATGTCAGCATCTTCAGTAGCCATGTATTGTGTCTCATGATCAGAATCATCTCCACCGTGTTCTTCATGTGTAATAAGAGCCAAAATATCCTTATCATAGTCACTAGCGGACTCATACCCACCATCCTCAGTAGCAATCATCACACGCTGAGATTTGCATTCTCTTGCAAAATGTCCTCTTCCCTTACAACAACGACAAATAATATCACTTGTGTGCCCTGTTGATGCCAGGGAAGAAGAAGAGCTCTGCGCAGGCCCGACACGTGTACTCTTGGGGTGAAGGTTTGTAACAGCCTGGATTTTAGCCCTTTCCTTTTTTCCTTTGATTTTCTTGGACTTCCTATTTTGAGTTGCGTTTCCGTGGCTATGTGGTTCTGAAACTTGGGAAGATCATGTCTTCCTAGGTTTTATAGTGGCTTGTCACCCTCATCATCATCCCAAGATCATGTCATTTCCATCCTTGACCTAACCCAAAATTCTTTTGTTGGGAATATTCCTTTTCTGATAAAGGAATAACCCTTAAAACCCTAGGTTGTGAAGCAACCTATATTTCTGTCACTCCTAAAATTACCAAATAATTCTCATAAATTGTTTGGGTCATATCTCCCAAAAATATGGCAAAATATATCATTGGCCATGTTTCCCATCATGCTCAATTAATTTTTTTCTGTTCTGTCCTGAATGGCAGTTTGTGAAGTAAGTGCCATTTATCTTTGCCCAATTCAACCCAAACTTCTTGGACATCTTTTCCTGCCCAAATAACCGCCTCATGCCAAAACTCAACTCAATTTTCCTAGTAAATATTCCGGAGCAATTTTTCAAAGTTCCTGTCTGAGGGAAGTGATTGTGAAGGAAGTACAAGCTAGGCATATCCAAATGAGTTGAAATTTTTCAAGGTCCTTCATATGATCAAATCATGACTCTCCACCAAATATGAGCTCATGTAACTCGACTATGTGAGCCCAGCCCCAAATCTTAGTTTTCGGTCAGATTTTCAGTTTGTGAAGCAACTATATTTATATTGCTTCAATTGAGTTGAAACTTTACCAGGACATGTGATGTAGGGTAGAGACCCTAATCGCCCGATCTTTCATGAAAGGAGCGGATCCCGGGGAAATCACGAAGAACACGGGGAAGAACGGAGAGAAAACACAACAAGAAACACAAGAGGAATCACTAAACCGACATGAATAGGTCACACATGGGCTAGATCCTCGAGTACATAGGGAGAGATACACAAATCCACGGACAACTAAGTACGATACACGGTAACCGGTCTTCTCCGTGAGGAGGTCTTCATGTTCTTCCCTCAAGAGGGGTCTTGAATCCGCTTGGGGGATATTCTCCGGTGGAGGCTCGAATCTCCTTAGAGAAGACTACCAAGTGGATGAGCAAAGCTCTCTCACAAATATGAGCTAAACATTTGCTGACCCTAAAAATGGGGAGTAGAAGGTCTTTTTATAGCCCTAGGGGCGAATAGGTAAGTGGGGGAACGAAAGGGGTACACGGGCCTCGGCCCAAGTCATGCACATAGGCGGCAGCTAGATGATCCGGGGGTTGGTCCGGATGATCCGGGCTTCGGGGGTCCGGATGATCCGGGTCGGTGTCCGAATCGTCCTGCTGTGCTAGAGCAGCTGCGGGAGGGCCGGATGTCTGGGACCTGGTCCGGATGTCCGGGTATGGCCAGATGATCTGGGCCTGGGTCCAGATGGCCCATCTTCACGATGCCTTCTCGGGTGTCTCTGGCCACATTATCCGGATCGTCCGGGCCAGAGTCCGAATCATCCAGGCTGAGGCCGGATTGTCCAGACGGCGGTCCAGATCGTCCGGGCTTCTGCTGACTTAGCCCTTTTTCTTCTCCTTCTTCACGTCCATCTTCCTCTTCGGATTCTCCTCGCTCCTTGGCGTCTCCATGGCTAACTCCTTGATCCCTGAGTATGCACAATTTCTCCGTTTGAGGTAGTAGCCATGTCTCAAGATCATTGAAGTGGAATTGTGAGAGGAGAGATTCACCTCGGTTTCGAGAGCTCTTGCATGTGATCGAGTCATGGGTCCACTAGGCACTTGATGAGACAATGGTAGGTCCGTGGGGATGACCTTGGGATGCTCCGCATCATCTCCCCTCCCTTGGGAAAGATCCGACCTTGGATCAAAATCCTCATCACCATGGTACGGGGAGAGATCTTTGACGTTGAAGATGTCGCTCACGGAGTACTTGTCACGTGGGATGTCCATCTTGTATGTGTTGTTATTGTAGCATGTAAGCACCTTGAATGGTCCATCGGCTCATGGTACTAGCTTGGACTTGTGTTCGTTGGGGAAGCGTTCCTTGCGAAGGTGTAGCCACACAAGATCTCCAATGTTGAATATCATGTGATTCTTGTTGACGTTGAGCTTGGTCGCGAGTCGTTGTACTTGGAGCTCAATGGTGTGCCTTGTATCTGCATGCATCGTCTTGAGGTGGTTGACTCGATCACTCGCGTCCATGTTTGTGCGCTCGTGGAGTGGTAGAGGTAGAATGTCCAATGGGGACAACAGGTTGAAACCATAAACAACCTCGAAGGGGGACTTGCCGGTAGTCGAATGTCTTGCGCGGTTGTAGGCGTACTCGGTGATGGGTAAGCACTCCTCCCACTCCTTGATGTTCTTCTTGATTAGCATGCGAAGAATGGTGGAGAGAGTGTAGTTTGTCACCTCCGTTTGGCCATCGGTTTGTGGATGATAGGTCATGGAGAATAGAAGCTTGATTCCGAGCTTGGCGCATAAGGTCATCCAAAAGTAACACAAGAACTTGACGTCGCGCGTCTCTGGCACACCATGTAGACGCAATATTTCCCGACAAAAGAGAGTAGCAACATGTGAAGCATCGTCTATCTTGTTACAAGGAATAAAATGTGCCATTTTTGAGAAACGGTCCACAACGACAAATATGGAATCTTTCCCATTGCGAGTCCTAGGCAAACCAAGTATAAAGTCCATGCTAATGTCTTCCCATGGTTGGTATGGAATTGGTAGAGGCATATAGAGGCCATGAGATTGAGCTTTGGACTTAGCTTTGTGGCATGTCGAACATCGGTTGGTGAAACGATTGACGTCCCGAAACATCTTGGTCCAAAAGTAGCTCTTCGAGAGCGTGGTGAACGTCTTGTCGCGTCCGAAATGTCCCATTAAGCCTCCTCCATGCGATTCCTGCAAAAGCAACAAACGAAGGGACGACTCGGGGATGCAAAGTTTGTTAGCTCTCATAAGATAGCCATCTTTGATGTAATAGCATTCCCAAGATGTATTCGACAAACACTTGGCATAAGGAGTAGCAAAAGTTGCATCATGCTCATACAAGTCTTTGATATGCTCAAAGCCAATGACATCTAACTCAAGTTGCGTGACAAGCATGCATATGCGGGAAAGAGCATCCGCTATGATGTTTTCTTTACCCTTGATGTACTTGATGACATAGGGAAAAGACTCAATAAATTCACTCCATTTAGCATGACGCTTGTTCAACTTAGTTTGACCCTTAAGATACTTGAGGGTCTCATGATCGGTATGAATGATAAACTCATGGGGACGAAGGTAACGTTCCCATTCATGCAAAATGCGGACTAAAGCATATAACTCTTTGTCATAGATGGGGTAATTGAGTTGTGCTCCGGAAAGTTTCTCACTAAAGTAAGCTATGGGGAGCTTTTCTTGCGTTAGCACACCCCCTATGCCATTACCACTAGCATCGCAATGAATTTCAAAAGGTTTGTCAAAGTTGGGTTAGGCAAGCATGGGAGCATGAGTAAGCAAGTTCTTAAGCTCATTGAAAGTGGTATCTTGGGATGGTCCCCAAACAAAAGGCACATTCTTCTTGCTCAAAGCATGCAAAGGCGAAGCAATGGTGCTAAAATCCTTCACAAAGCAATGATAGAAACCCACAAGACCAAGGAAACTACGCACTTGATGCAAGTTGGTTGGTTGCGGCCAAGTCTTAATAGCATTGATCTTGGACTCATCTACATGAACACCCTTAGAAGAAACAACAAAACCCAAGAAAACGAGCTTATCAACACCAAAAAGGCATTTCTCCATATTAGCATAGAGGCGCTCTTTTCTAAGAGTTTGCAAAACGGTGCGGACATGGGTGACATGCTCTTTGATAGATTTGCTAAACACAAGAATGTCATTGAAGTAAACCACAACAAATATAACAATGTAAGGGCGAAAGACAGGATTCATAAGGCGCATAAAAGTGCCTGGTGCTTCCGAGAGACCCATAGGCATGACTAACCACTCATACAAACCAAACTTGGTTTTGAATGCGGTTTTCCATTCATCGCCTTCTTGTATGCGGATTTGATAGTAACCACTCTTAAGATCAATTTTGGAAAAGATAGTGGCACCAGTAAGTTCATCTAGCATATCATCTAGGCGTGGAATGGGATATCTATAGCGAACGGTGATAGCATTTATAGGTCTACAATCGGAGCACATACGAAAGCTACCGTCACGTTTTGGCACAAGAATGACCGGGATGGCACAAGGGTCAAACTTTCACGCACATTTCCATGGTCTATGAGATGCTTTACTTGCCTTTGTATTTCTTTGGTTTCTTCGGGGTTGACGCGGTATGGAGCTTTGTTTGGAAGAGGTGCTCCCGGGATGAGGTCGATTCGGTGCTCAATGCCTCGTAGAGGAGGTAGACCCGGAGGTAGCTCATTAGGGGAAACATCTTGAAATTCCTGCAAAAGAGAAGACAAGACTAGAGGAAGAGTGTGAGAAGTGTTAGTTTGTGGTGCATTGTCCTTGCACACGAGGACGTAGTGTAGGACAATAGATGGGTTCTCACACACTAATCTTATCTCACGTTTCATGGCAAATAGAACTAGGTTCTTGTTTTCGCTCATCGTGGAGGCACTCGATTTGGGCTTATGGCGCTCACTCTCTTTTTGGTGGCTCGCTCTCTCACTATGATATCCATGATGGGTGGCTTGCTTGTCGGTGATCACTTGACTTGGCGACATTGTACGGAGGATGTACTCCTTGCCCTTCATCTTGAAGATGTAGTGGTTCGTTCGGCCATTGTGGACGACTCCTGTATCGAATTGCCATGGCCGTCTAAGGAGAAGATGACAAACAGTCATTGGAACGACGTCTCACTCCAAGGTGTCTTCGTAGGCGTCGATTTTAAAGGAGACTTGTACTCGGTGCTCGACTTGGATGGTGCCGGAGTCACTAAGCCATTGCACTTTGTATGGATGTGGATGCTTCGTCTTGGGCAATTGGAGCTTGGAGCAAAGTTCTTCACTTGCGAGATTATGACAACTCCCTCCATCGATGATGATCTTGACGGATCATCCATTGATGCCGGCCTTGGTGTGGAATATGTGGCATCGTTGGTCTTCTTCTTGGTGATGTTGGAGAGTCAAGACTTTGGAGACAACAAGTGCGGGACTTGATTCTTCATACAAAAGACTTGTTCTTCTTCATTGTTCACTTGGCGGTGCATGGTGACTTGCTCAAGGGCTTCCATTTCGCTTTCACTCATGGAGTCACAAGTGCGATCGTCGTTGAAGACCATGGTTCGCTTGTTGGTGCACTCATAGGACTTGTAGCCTCGGCCTCCGTAAGTGAAACACTTGAAGGAACTCGTCTTGACGGTCTCATCGGTTGGGGTTGATGATGAAGAAGCTCTCGGCTTGAAGTTGCTCGTAGTGGGATGGCTTGTAGTTGACGAAGCTTTCTTGGAACTCGACTTGTCGATGTTGGTAGTAGAAGGCTTTTTAGTCGGTGTTGGAGTCGTTGAAGCTTGGTTGTTGGACAAGCCATAGCACTTGGATGAGAACTTGGCATACTTGAAATCATCTTGCACTTGGCGTTCCGCTTTGGTAGCTTGGTGCACTAGCTCGATGAGATTTGAGTATGGTTGGAAGTCGGCGATCTTCTTGATGGGATGATTGAGTCCATTCAAGAAACGTGACATTGTTTGCTCATCTTCCGTGACATTGGCTCGTATCATTGCAATCTCCATCTCCTTGTAGTACTCTTCAACGCTCTTGGTTCCTTGCTTGAGTTGTTGGAGTTTCTTGAAGAGGTCGCGGTTGTAGTAGGTAGGTACGAAGCGTTCTCTCATGACATCCTTCATTTGCGCCCAAGTAGTGATGGGTGGTTCACCTCGTGCCTCTCGGCGCTCGATAACTTGTTCCCACCAAATGAGCACATAGTCTTGGAACTCAAGGGATGCCATCACGATCTTCTTCTCTTCTTCATAATTGTGCAAACAAAAGATCTTGTCAACTTTCAATGCCCATGAAAGGTACTCTTCGGGATCGTTGCTTCCATTGAACTTGGGCATGGTGAACTTGAGCTTGCCATAGCGTTTCTCTTCATTGTGTTGGGGTCGGCGATGATGACGCCCATGTTGTTGATGATTGTTCAACTCGTGGTGCCCTTGGCACGGAGGTTTGTCAACCTCTTGTTGCTCTTGTCATGGAGGATCTCCATTGTCTTCATGATCTTGCGGAACTTGTTGTTCTTGACGTGCTTGTGGAGGAGCTTGTCGAGCTCGAGGAGGAACTTTATGGTGCACACGAGCTTGATAAATCCTCTCTCGGATTTCTTCACGAAGTGCTTCGGCATGTTCACGATCTTGTCCGCCTCGGTCGGCTACGGCTCGACTTGAATCTCGTAGAGCTTGTTGTTCCTCAAGTGCTTGAGCGTCACGGAGTTGTTGTTCTTGACGTTGTGCCTCGGCATCTTGAGCATTTTGGTGTAGACGCGCTCGCTCTTCCTCTCCATGTTGGCCTTGTCATTGCCGTTCTCGAGCTAGCGCAAAGGCCTCTTGAGTTTGACAATGTCGGCGCTCTTGAGAGTCAGTGTCGCATAGGGGATTGAGGCTTGCTGGACGATCATTGCGCGTGGCTCGGCAAAGAGTGTTCGATGTCGGTGTACTTGAGCCGGAGAGGGTGAAGTCGGAGTGGTGGCTTGAACGACTCCTTCTTGAAGTGGAAGAAGAGCGGTTGAGCAACAAAGCAGGATCGTCCATCCTTACGTCATTCTCTTGCTTGCGGTCGTCGAGCTTGTGGTCGAAGTAGTCCCTTGTACGTTGCTCGGAAAGTCTCAAGTCGGCAGCAAGGTTGTCGATGCGTTCACTCATAGCTTGTTGCTCTTGATGCAAAGCACGTTGTGCACCAAAGAGGTGACTCTTGGTGACGAAGGAGTTCATGTCGTCGTCTTGCTCCATGAAGAGTGGGTTGGTATAAGTACTTGGCCTATCCATCATTCCAAGACAAATGTGAGTGGTAGAAAGGTAAGAACGAGTACCAAATGTACATCGACCGAAGTTGAAAGTGGATCGAGGATCACTCCAATGTAGGACAAGGAAATATCACAATTCGTACTAGATCTTGTCGGTTTCTCACACCTACACAAGTAAAAGCTTTTGGTGGAGCTTGGTTAGGATGGTGGCACAAAATTTGATGCAATTGTAAGTAAGCTTCAATAATGTTGGAAAAGATTCGCAAGATGCAATGTAACAAGTAGACCAAGTATATAAGGTACACGGAAACACACACACAAAAATATAAGTGGGGTCGTGCAACCAAGGGTGAGCCAAAATGTGGAAACCACAAAAATGCTCTTATTGCACAACACTAGAGAGTGCTAGCACGATTGCACAATAGGCGGATACAAGAACTTGTGCACAATCTACTTAGCAAAAATGCAACGACTTCTATCCTAAATATGCTCTATGCAAGGTGTTGTTATGATATGATCCAAGATGATCGAGTATGACAATCTTAATGTTGTAAGATGTTATGGTTCTTGCTTAAAAGCTCTTTGCTTATCTTTCCTCTTTGCTTAAAAGCTTGTTTGGCTCTTTGATGTTTGAGCTCTTTTGTCATGCAATGCTTGACGAACCGATATAGCAAGTGAGTATGCGATGACAACTTTGTGACACAAGAGATGATACCAATATATGCAACAATGATATATGGATGATATGAGAAGTATGATCACTAATGTGCACAAGTCTCGTTGCCGGCAATACTCCATGGCTAGTCTCGATGGGTAAGCAACGCAAAGGAGTAAGGCTATAATGGCTATCAATGTAATGGCAAGAGTGATATGTCCAATACCAAGATGAGCTTACCGGTCTTGCTTCCGGTATGGTTTCAAAATGGTGGCATGAATACCAAGGTGTAGTCGAGGTGGTCATTGTTGATGATGATGTAGGACGGCGGTGATTATGTAGGATGCGTCCATGGCGAAGATGAGCGGTGGTGATGTCGATGTTGAACTGTACCTAGATAGTCGAAACACAAAAGGATACGGTACCGCAACTCAAATTCTCAAACCTCGAAGTAGCAAATGTGTCGGAGAACGAAACGGTCCAAAATGGTTGGGTTATGCGGAAGTGGTTGAGGTATGCGGAAGTATATGTGGTATATGGTGGGTACCGGAACAAAATTTGGTGAAAATTGGATGGAAAACGGGGCGGTGGATGGAGATATTGCTGCCAGGAGTCAGATGTCCGGGTGGAAGGCCGGATGTCCGGGCTGTGGATCCGGGGATGAACGGGATGAACACCGCATGGAGAGGTCAAATCCGTACGAAATTCGGAGGAATTTGTGGATGGAAATTGGGAGGAAATTGATGGGAAGCTAGATCCACTCAAAACAAAGCAAATCCATGGATCCAAACCAATGAAATCTCAACACACCAACAAATAAAAAAATTGGGGGCAATTTTTGGTGGGGAATTTTCGAATTAGGACAAAAAACAACAAAACAAGGCTAGAAACACAACAGGGGGGCTCCGAAATCGTGATCAACGTGGCTCTTTATACCAAGATGATGTAGAGTAGAACCCTACTCGGCCGATCTTTCACGAAAGGAGCGGAATCCCGCGAAGAACATGAGGAACACAAAGGGAAAAAAGAGAGAAACACAAGGGGAAACGAAGAGTAACGCTCAAAACAACATGAATAAGTCACACATGTGCTAGATCCTCGGTTACATGGAACGATACACGGTACACGATCAACTAGGGACGATACAATGGTAACGGTCTTCTCCGGGAGGAGGTCTTGAGTTCTTCCCTAAAAGGGGTCTTGAATCCGCTTGGGGGATATTCTCCGGTGGAGGCTCGAATCTCCGTGGAGAAGGTAACCAAGTGGATGAGCAAAGCTCTCACACATACATGAGCTAAACCTTTGCTAACCCTAGAAAGTTGGGCGAGGAGGAGTATATATATTCTAGGGGGGAGAAGGGATACACGGGCCTCGGCCCTTCACTATGCGCAGACAAAGGAGGCCGGATGTCCGGGCTGGTCGGGCCGGATGTCCGGGCTTTCAGGCGACGCCGGATGTCCAGGCTGGGGAGGCCGGATGTCCAGGCTGGAGTGGTGGCATTTGTTGCTCTCGGGTTTGGAGGGGCCGGATTTCTGGGCTGGTGGCCAGATGTCCGGGGGCTCGGGAGAGGCCGGATGTCCGGGATGTCGCGGCCGGATGTCCGGGGCCTGTAGCTTCTGGCGGCTGTGCTGCTGTACTGGATGACGCTCCAGGGGCCGGATGTCCGGGGTCATGGCCAGATGTCCGGGGCCTGGGAGATGTTCTTGGCACCTTCCGTTGGTTCTCCTCGTCCTTGGACTTGGGGACTTGTACATCTTCATGCGCATCTTCGGGAGGGTCCTCTTGGTGCCTAATCATGCACAACACCTCGGACTTAGGTAGTAGCCATGTCTCATGCATAGAAAGTGGAAGTTCGGAGATGAGTGAGTTCACCTTATCTTCAATAGCCTTGGCTCGGGCTCGTGTCATTGGTACAAGTGGTGTTGTTGGAGGTGTAGGTGCCTCCATGGGGATGATCTTGGGATGCTCCTCATCAGAACGGTGATAGCATTGATAGGTCTACAATCGGAGCACATGCGAAAGCTACCGTCACGTTTTGGCACAAGAATGACCGGGACGGCACAAGGACTCAAACTTTCACGCACATGTCCATGGTCTATGAGATGTTTTACTTGCCTTTGTATTTCTTTGGTTTCTTCGGGGTTGACACGGTAAGGTGCTTTGTTCGGAAGAGGTGCTCCGGGGATGAGGTCGATTCGGTGCTCAATGCCTCGTAGGGGAGGTAGACCTGGAGGTAGCTCATCGGGAAAGACATCTTTGAATTCCTGCAAAAGGGAAGACAAGACTAAAGGTATAGTGTGAGAGGTGTTAGCTTTTGGTGCGTTGTCCTTGCACAAGAGGACATAATGTATCACACTAGATGGGTTCTCACACACTTCTCTTATCTCACGTTTGGTGGAAAATAGAACTAGGTTCTTCTTTTCGCTCATCATGGAGGTGTTCGATTTGGGCTTGTGGCGCTCACTCTCTTTTTGCTAGCTCGCTCTCTCACTATTCTCTCCATGATGGGTGGCTTGCTTGTCGGCGATCACTTGACTTGGAGACATCAGACGAAGTACATACTCCTTGCCCTTCATCTTGAAGATGTAGTGGTTCATTCGGCCGTTATGGATGACTCCTCTATCGAATTTCCATGGGAAACCTAGGAGAAGATGGCAAACGGTCATTGGAACAACGTCGCCCACCAAGGTGTCTTCGTAGGCGCCAATTTTGAAGGAGAATTGTACTCGGTGCTCGACTTGGATGGTGCCGAAGTCGCTAAGGCATTGCACTTTGTATGGATGGGGATGCATCGTCTTGGGCAATTGGAGCTTGGAGCAAAGTTCTTCGCTTGCGAGATTATGACAACTTCCTCCATCGATGATGACCTTGACAGATCGTCCATTGATGTCGGCCTTGGTATGAAAGATATGTCATCTTTGGTCTTCTTCTTGATGATGCTAGAGATTCAAGACCTTGGAGACCGCAAGGGCATGACTTGAATCTTCATTGAAAAAGACTTGTTCCTCTTCATCGTTCACTTGCCGGTGCATGGCGACTTTCTAGATGGCATCCATTTCTTCTTCTTCACTCATTGAGTCATAAGTGCCATCATCGTTGAGGATCATGGTCCGCTTGTTGGTGCACTCGTAGGACTTGTGGCCTCGGCCTCCGCAAGTGAAACACGTGAAGGAACTCGTTTTGACGGTCTCAATAGTCGGAGTTGATGATGATGAAGCTCTCGGCTTGAAGTTGCTTGTAGTAGGAGGATGACTTGGAGTTGACAAAGCTTTCTTGGAACTCGACTTGTCGATGGTGCTAGTAGAAGGCTTGGTAGTCAGTGTTGGAGTCGTTGAAGTTTGGTTGTTGGATAAGCCGTATGACTTGGATGAGAACTTGGCATACTTGAAATCATGTTGCACTTGGCGTTCCGCTTTGGTAGCTTGGTGCACTAGCTTGATGAGGTTCGAGTATGGTTGGAAGTCGGCGATCTTCTTGATGTGATGATTGAGTCCATTCAAGAAACATGCCATTGTTTGTTCATCAACTTCCGTGACATTGGCTCGTATCATGGCAATCTCCATCTCCTTGTAGTACTCTTCAACGCTCTTGGTTCCTTGCTTGAGGAGTTGGAGTTTCTTGAAGAGGTCGCGGTTGTAGTTGGTAGGCACGAAGCGTGCTCTCATGACATCCTTCATTTGTGACCAAGTAGTGATGGGTGGTTCACCTCTTGCCTCACAACGCTCGATGACTTGTTCCCACCAAATGAGGACATACTCTTGGAACTCAAGGGATGCCATCGCGATTTTCTTCTCTTCTTCATAGTTGTGCAAACGGAAGATTTTGTCGACCTTCAATGCCCATGATAGGTACTCTTCGGGATCGTTGCTTCCATTGAGCTTGGGCATGGTGAACTTGAGTTTGTCGTAGCGTTGCTCTTCATTGTGTTGGGGTCGGGGATGATGACGCCCATGTTGTTGATGATTGTTCAACTCGTGGTGCTCTTGGCGTGGAGGGTTGTAATCCTCATGTTGCTCTTGTCATGGAGGATCTCTGTTGTCTTCATGCTCTTGATGAACTTATTGTTCTTGACGTGCTTGTGAAGGAGCTTGTCGAGCTCGAGGAGGAACTTGACGATGCACGCGATCTTGATAAATCCTCTCGCGAACTTCTTCGTGAAGTGCTTCTGCATGTTCACGAGCTTGTCGGCCTCGGTCGGCTACGGCTCGACTTGAATCGCGTAGAGCTTGTTGCGCTGCAAGTGCTTGAGCGTCACGGAGTTGTTGTTCTTGACGTTGTGCCTCGGCATCTTGTTCATTTTGCTGAAAACGCGCTCGCTCTTCCTCTTCATGTTGGCGTTGTCATTGTCATTCTCGTGCTAGCGCAAAGGCCTCTTGGTTTTGACGTCGTCAGTGCTCTTGCGAGTCGGTGTCGCGTAGAGGATTGAGGCTTTCTTGATGCTCGTTGCACGCGGCATGGTGAAGAGTGTTTGATGTCGGTGTACCTGAGCCGGAGAGAGTGAAGTCGGATTGGTGACTTGAACGGCTCCTTCTTGAAGTGGAAGAAGAGCGGGAGGGCAACTCGTCCATCCTTGCGTTATTCTCTTGCTTGTGATCGTCGAGCTTGTGGCCGAAGTAGTCCCTTGTACGTTGCTTGGAGAGTCGCAAGTCGGTGGCGAGGTTGTCGATGCGGTCACTCATGGATTGTTGCTCTTGATGCAAAGCACGTTGTGCACCAAAGATGTGACTCTTGGTGACGAAAGAGTTCATGTCGTCGTCTTGCTCCATGATGAGTGGGTTGGTAGAAGTACTTGGAGTATCCATCATTCCAAGACAAATGTGAGTGGTAGAAAGAGAAGAACGAATACAAAATGTACCTTGACCGAAGTTGAAAGTGGATCGATGATCACTCCAATGTAGGACAAGGAAATAGCACAATTGGTAC
>NW_024111182.1:0-10115 GCF_003073215.2 Triticum urartu
GGGCGGACGGAGGGGTAGAGAGCTCCAGGATGACGGGGACGACGCGAGCCATCTGTGGGACATGATCACGTGTGCGAAGGCGACGAGAGGAGGAGGGGGCCCAGCACAAATAGCCACTGGACACGCGCACTGCACACAGAGCGCATGCATAGGCATGCCATTGTCGTGGTCACCATGTGCACTGGCATGTAGTGGGGGAGAGGGGCTTGAAAATGTTGTCTAGTGAGTAGCTCATCCAGGGGAGGCCTCAGACGTGGTGGTAGTTTGGTGAAAACGGCTCTGGTTAAAAGGTAAGCAACCTCTAAAGTTTACTGCAGTAAAGTTGATCAACTAAGTGTGATCAACAGAGAGATGCTATGGGTCAAATGTTATGTCTGGGGTGATTAACTAAGGAAGGAATATGATCCTGGAGGTTTTTAGGCATAATGGAGCACAAACTAATATAGTTGCTTTGTAACTCACATTATGTGCCCAGAATCAAGATTTGGATGATGCACTCACATGGAGTAACCACTTGAGTTCAAGTTTGGCAAGGCTTCATGATTTGATCATATAAAGATGTTGTATAAGTTTAATACCAATTAGATTCACCAAAATGGTACTCGCTTCACAAACATCCTTGCTGACCAGAAACTTGCAAAAATTCTAGAGGAAAAATGGCTTGATGAAACATGCCCAAAATGGGTTGCGGTAGGTTATATGGATAATAGAAGTCCTAGAAAAATTGGCAGCCATAATGGATCAAGATAAAATATACTTGCTTCACAAACTGAAATTTTGGACAAAATCAAAGAATTGAAAGTCAGATCACATGGAGGCATGAAATGCGCTCTACTTTGGTGGAGGGCTATGATATGATTATATGAGGGATCATGCAAAATGTCAACTCATTTGGATATGCCTAACTTGTACTTCCTTCACAACCACTTCCCTTAGACAGGAACTTTGGAAAAATCATAATTAAATAATTACTAGGCAAATGAGGTTGCACTTTGGCATGTGGCAATGATATGGACAGGAAAAGGGGTCCAAGGAGTTTTAGGTCAATTGGGAAAAGATAAATGGCACTTGCTTCACATTCTGCCATTCAGGACAGAATAGGAAATGAATTAATTGAGCAAGATGATAAACATGACAAATGAAATATTTTGCCATATTTTGGAAATATATGACCCAAACAATTTATTAGAATTATTTGAGAATTTTAGGAGTTATGGAAATAAAGGTTCCTTCACAACCTTGGGCAGACAGGGTTATTCCTTTAATAGAAAAAGGAATATTCCTGAGAAAAAGAAATTAGGGTTTGGTCAAGCAGTGGAGTGACATGATCTTGGCAAGGTTTTGAGAATGATGAGCCACTTGAGAAGGAAAAAGAGGATGACTTTGCAGGTGACAAGGCCACAGAACCACTCCAAAAAGAGAAAGCAGAGCAAAAACCAATAAATCAAAAAGAAAAAGAAAAGGGCCAAAATCCAGGCTGTTACACTTCTTCCTGGATCACTACATCAATCTCACTGGTGATAATGAAGATTTCAGCATGCGTTCTCCTGAAACATTGAGTAAGAGTTAGTCGCTAAACATATAACACATGGATCCATTGTTTTCCATCTGATGAGGTCTTCGTATTTGGTACACTATGATTAATTATGTAATGCATATATGTGTGGAAAAATCATTGGAATTTAGCTACCATATGCTCAATTGCAATTGTTGCGAAATCTGATGAATGTTCTTCCTGTGGCCACTATTCGTTCAATTGAATATTGTGGCGAATTTGCTTTTTGCGTGCCGATTCAAAATGGGATATTTTTGTTTATTTGTTCAATTGAATATTGTGGCGAATTTGCTTTTTGCGTGCTGATTCAAAATGGGATATTTTTGTTTTAACCTGGCAATTGCCCCGCACACGGTTCAACTTAATGAGTGTGTGCGATCCACATCGGAAAGCATACGTCAATCGTAGCGGAACCGTCGGTGATACACAGCAGATCGCAAATGATTTGCAACGCTACTACCACTACTAGGAAAAAGGCTACTAGTAGCGCGGGTAAAATGGTTACTAGTAGTGCGGGTACCTACGCTACTTGTATCGCGCTACAGCTAAAAGTTAGTAGTAGCGTGTGTGCCACCCGCGCTACTGGTATTACAGACCCGTGCTACTACTAACGAAATAGTAGCAGCGTGTCTATAGTGCCAACGCTACTAGTATCCCAAATACTAGTAGCGTGCCATTTTTTCCCACGCTACTACTAGATTATTATGAATTAAAAAAATCAACCAATTCCATTCTATCACACATTTGCCGTATCTACTGACAGTTTCTCATTGTAGTGGCAACTCATGTATAATTCCTACCACAGTGTTGTGGGTAGCAACTTGCTAAGCAGCTACCTAGTTAAGTTGTTATGGTCCGATCCAAAAATTGGATCACTCGTCAATATGCGGCACCCGCTCGGCCTGATCTCACAGCCTGCAGCTGCGGCGAAACACACGGGGTAGCCTCGACGAGCCACATCTGACCGACGGCAACCGTCGCCACGTCTCCAGCAGGCCCCGATCGAGGTCGTCCTCGTGCCTCGCCACTAGTGGACAGAGGAAGCCATCGTACAAGTGCCCCGCACCCTGAAACCCGAACATCATTAAGATTCAAATTTGGCCACACACCGAATCAAGTGTACCTGAATGTTGATCATCTCTCGGGCTCGGGGTGTCTGGTCAACTACTTACCCGTGTGCTGGGGTGCCAGAGGTAGAGGACGTGCATCAGCTTTGCTTCTCCATGCACCGGCTGCCACAACACCGTGGATGGTGCCACGACACCGTTGAGTACACGAACCTTTCGACGACCATCAGCGTCGCCAACAGAACCCTGCAGCATTACCAACAAAGGTTCAGAAACTTCAGATTCTTCAGAAGAATGACACGAAAAAAAAATGCGGTACATGTCGATGTCGCAATGCACAACTGAAGCTATAAACTATTTCCTAGTAGGATAAAAGTGCAGAGAATAGTTATATAAGAATGCATATAGATTTGACAAGTGCATAGAAAAACATAAGGTCCAAAAGAAACACATAATCAGGCAACCACATAATCGGTTAACTTCTATTTACTCACCAATCAAATAACATCAAAATCAACACATTAGCGTTGGACCTCGACACAAGGGGTGCAAAAAAGGCTGACTGAGATCATATAGAAATATATAAGAAGGACTAGGACAATCATATTTCAGTCCATACATATACAAGGACATATCATAACACACATACAAAGTAGCAACAAACTGATAATATAGTTTCTAGAATCATCTGCAAAGAGAATGATAAATTTACAATCTATAGTCTTAGCCAACACAACATACAACCTTTACAACCTTAAAATATAATAATTTAAGCTTTGACCAAAGTTTTATATAGAAGTAGGTAGTCCAAAAAGCTTCAGGCTATTTTCTGTAACACCATTAATTTCTGGCTGCAAATGCAAAGCTGAAGAGAAGAAAACTAAAACTTGAGTCAACAGATTTGCTGCTTCATTTCGAAATTCAGATAGCGAGTATGGTCTCATTTCTATTTATTTAATAGCATTTAAGCCTTGCCCAAAATTGCTTATTGATTATTAGTATATTTTGTACAATCTAGATTATAAGAATTAGGCATAGACCTTTTAAAAATTCAGTGGGAACCACTGTTCAAATTATAAGAATTGGACCAGCGTTAGCTCATTAATGCTGAGGCGCACACAAGGAGGTCATTGTAGCCCCACGAACATAGGAGCATGGGAACGCTGATGGTGAGGCTACCGGGACGACGGACAATCAGTTCATACTAAAGTCTGACTGTCTCACAACGAACATCGATTTTAAGTTTATATCACTCAGACTACATATAAAATAGATAAGAGATGCTGGATTGGTTTTCCTCAATTATTATAGTAACTGTTATGGAAGCAGTCATAGTGTACATTGTACACTAAAGCAATCGTTTCTTTCAGCTAGAAACAGAGACACCAAAAAGGAAGGAGGAAGTACCAAGCACACATTTACCTTGTAAAAAAATCAGATATTCGGCATTGAAACGAGTGCAAGCAATCTGAATAATTTCCTTATCAATGCCAAGTTCTAGCCCACCAAACAGGTTGCATGGGAAAGCAAAGATCTCAAAACCTGTAGTCAGATAAAATTGTTAGCCTAACATATCATAACTCCAAATCAAGGGCTAATCATATGCAGATAGATCATACCCTGGTCCTTGTACTTCTCGTAAGTTCTGTGTAGTTGGAATTGGTCAAGCCACTGCAGTAGTTACATGCAACGATTATCTTTGTTATTATAACAGAATGTCCATCCTTTCAGTACTTGACTTGCATCTCTCGACATGTGCAAAATTAGATGAAACTAGAACACTAATCAATGTCACAAAACTTATATGCACAACAATTCTGGTTGTCCAACTTGCCGACGACGGCCCGGCCGGATCTGTCTGCGCCCTGCACGTGGATGACCTGGAGCTCCTCGAGGTTGGAGAAGTCATCACCGAGGTCAGGAATGCAGTCGTGCCACTCCTCACGGTCCATGGGGGAGACGAGGAGCGTCGCGCTAGCGTCCACCGTGAAGTCGGACCCTATCACCATCACAGAGAAGTCGCTCCCGCTGCCGCTGCTGGAGACTAATGCGAGCGCCATGGCCCCCCTCCTACTCTAGAGTCCCTAATAGAGGGGAGGCGCGGAAGCACAGGGAGGTGTTGGATGGCGATGGAGGCTGCCGGAATTGATCATAATTAGGACGCTTGAGATCCCTTCCTGAGTCAGGCTGCTTTTTATGGAAGCAAACTAAGTGTGCCCTACTCACAAATTAGAATTTTGGTAGCCATAACCTAGGATTTTTATGAAGTGTTGCATAAAACGAAAACATCACACGAACTACCAAGTATCTGCTATCATCCTATTGATTATTTCTTCTTAGGTACCTAGGCAAACATCTATGTTATATCTTGCAACATAACTTCAGTGAAACTAAAACATAATCCACAAATATGGAGGTATCTAGGGAGCATGTGTCTATATGAGTACTTTAATGTTAATGTTAGCTAAAATTTGAACTGCAGTGGACCTCCTTTTCACCCCCAACTGTTAGCTCCCAAACCACTACCACTGTCAATAACCCCATAGCTAGCTTGATCTATTAATATGTCGTTGTTCCCATGCCACACCTTCTGAACTACAGCTGACAACCGCCGCCGAGACAGTTAACATGAGGCAAAATTGGATATGTCAAAATTTTAGGTAATCCTATCACTACAAAAAAATACACTCACGTGATGATACGTATTTGTCACAGTAGGTCACGTTTTCTATCATGCATGTACATCCATGATGATTTTATGACAGAATCAAGATAGTCATACGTGTGCTGTCGTAGAAGTGTTCCATGACATTACCAAAATTATCATCACGGAAGTGTCCACTTCCATGACGAAAAACCGCGCGTCACAAAAGTGCTTTCGTCAAGGGTGACCGACATGTGGCATCCACCGTAACAGAATGCCGTTAAGCTATCGGGTCCGGTTTTGGATCCGATAACCCGTTAACAGCCTGGACCAATGGCGATTTTCCATGTGTAAAATCATCATTGGCTGGAGGAAACACGTGTTAGCTCCCCGTTGGCATAGGTGTCACTCATCCAATGGGCGAGATGCGCTTATGAAATGTTGACACGTGGACCAGCCCAAAAGTGGCCCATAAAGTTTAAATGGGCCGGCCCAACTAAAGGCCCACAAGATTTTGCGGTCCATAATGGGCCAGCCCAGCAAAAGGCCCTTGAGATTTTGCGGACCATAATGGGCCGGCCCAGCTAAAGGCCCACAAGATTTTGCGGGCCATAATGGGCCAGCCCAGCTAAAGGCACGCGAGATTTTGCGAGCCATAATGGGCCGGCCTAGCTAAAGGCCCACAAGATTTTGTGGACCATAATGGGCCGGCCCAGCTAAAGGCCCACAAGATTTTGTGGACCATAATGGGCCGGCCCAGCTAAAGGCCCATGAGATTTCGCCGACCATATTGGGCCGGCCCAACCGAAGGCCCAAAATATTTTGATGACACTAGTAGGCCGGCTCATTAACAGGCTCGCATGTTTTGGGCCAAATGTCGGCCCATATTTGATCTGGTCCATTAACAGTCTGCCACGTTCCGGGCCTAATAAAGGCCCATATGAGATCCGGTGCGTTAAAAGCCTACCACGTTCTGGGCCAAATTACGGCCTAGATCAGGTCCGACCCTTTGAGAGGCTTTGGGCTAAATTATGGCCCATATCAGATTCGGCCCGTCAACTAGACGCTATGCTTTTGGGCCCACTTGATAAAGGCCCATTTGGTAATTCGGCCTGATATTCATTTTGGCATGTTAAAGGCCCATTTAACATTTTGGCCCTGTATATATTTCGGCCTGTTAAAAGGCCGTCATATAGTTGGGCCTAACTACGGCCCCGTTTGCATCCGGCCTGCTCACAGACGATAATCTGATTGGGCCAAACAAGGACCGAGACAATTTTGGCCTGTTATAAGCCCATGATTTGATTGGCACAATCATGGGCCAGGGTCTACTTCCGCCTGCTACCGGCCCGTGAGCTGTTGGGCACTTTCCAGGCCCAACCTACTTTTCAGCCTCCTAAAACCCATTGAGTTTTCTTGGGAAAATAGGGCTGGCGGTTTACTCGGCCTATTAAAGGCCCGAATCTACTAGTGGGCCAGTTTACATTTAGGCCTGTTAACGGACCAGGATGACGGGGCCCATGATGCGGATCATACATAGTGATTTGCATGATGGCCTGATTATGTACCGTAATTTTACGGTTTGGCTGGTTTACTCTGAAGACAGGATATATATACAGTAAAATAACTGCAGCATCGTGAATAAGTAAAAACCTAGACTATACAATAAAGAAATTATGGCATATTACATCCATTGGGCATCAAAGTTCGCCACTATGATAATAAAGCACAAGCAGACAACAGATTACATACACTGGGCATCAAAGATCGCCACTAGTGCAATTAAACACGCCGACAAAATAATATACAAAACCGACAACACTTCAATAGAGTTCAAGAAAGGTTAGCCCTGCTCGGGAGCTGCAGCGCAAGCAGCTGAGCAAGTTGATGAGACTACACTTTTTTGACACTTGTATCCTCCTCACTCTGAAAGATGAACAAGCAGACAGATGACAGGTTTTGCACATATAAGTATCAGTGCTGACAATTCATCACATTTCTTACTGACGAATAAAGTGACACAGTTTAAAATAGCATTAACACAATATGGTATTGTTCAGGTCAAGACATGGCAGGAAATGACATTGTGAAGGAGTTGGCAGCTTCACGACACCACTGGATTACAGATCAAGAACTCATAAGTATCAATGGTTAGTGTGCTGTCACTTTATCCCATTTCAGCTTGGCAAAATAAGATCACTTGCTCTGTATAGTTTAATTTACATGGTATGAAGAAGGAACTTGGTTGTACAACTGAAAACTTAAATTGAGAAGGACAAACTTTTGTTTATGAAGTACATAATAAACTTTAAACATGCAATTTGATGCAAACACCAAAAATAAGCAGCTGTTGCAGTCATGCCTAACCAAATATACACAACAAAGTTTGAAGGCTTGAGAAGGACAAACTTACATTATTGGTGAAGGCAGGCTCTATAAAGCCCTTGTCCATGCTGATGGGGTGGGGGGCAATTCAAGAAGTTCACCACCGAATCTTCTTCATAAGCATTGCCTTTATTCTACATTTTGTTAAGAGCAAATATAGATGTGAGAATATAAGAAAAATGGAGAATATTTAAGATAAGATGAAGAGTGATGCTACAACCAAGAGCAATGCAGAGCTAAACTTCTTCAGTACCATCGGTGTTATCCAACCTTATGGTAAGAGTAAATATAGATCTTATGTGTAGAAAATGGAGGGCAAAGGAAAATAAGCTGCAGAGTGATGGTACATGAACAACTACCTATCAATATAAGTACACTGATAAAGGACAATAGGTACTTACAAGAACAATGCAGAGCTAAAAAAATTCATTGGCATTGGAAATATTCTACACTAATGTAATCATTCATACAGATCAGATAATTTGGAGCGAACAATTGATAAGCAAGCTATCATGCATACTGCTGTCACATAATGAACTAGGTATGTATGCAAGTACAGTGATACAGGACAACATGTACTAACAAGAGCAAAGCAGTAGGCAGCATATTTGTGATATCCTGTCATTCTTTTCGAACCGGAATTCCTTTTCAAGTAGATTTCTTGCAAAAAGACCCATAAGGCACATGCAGAAAAGTAGAAGTTCAAATTGTCATGTGATATCATAGATAGTACCTCATCCTCGGAACGAGACCAGTGCATAACAAGGTTTTTCCATTCAATGTCTTCTAAATTTAGCACATGAGACTTCACCAGAATTCGTTTATAGACTTTCCATCAAAGTGTGATTTGCTCAGGTAACACCGATACTACTGCAATGCTTCCTTAAAAAGCGCAACCAAGCTTTGCTCGTCATGACTATCTAGATTGACCCTCGCCTACTTACAACAATGTAATATAAATCATTGATGTATTCAATCAGCAGAAAACAGGAAAATAATTACCATGAATAATAGCACTTACATGTAAGTGGGACAGGAAGATGTGAAAATGGTGTTTGTCTTTAGTATAATCTTCCCATGAGGAGAATATATGCACTTAGTCCCTAACAACATTGAAAGCATTGTCTTTTAAACTGGGAATAACTGGAATGTTGTCTGATTTCTCCGGCACAACCACGTTTTTCAAGGACTTTGCTGGTGCTCCTTCAGGTTCGGCAATCACCCTCTTCCTTTTTCATGTCTGATGCACAAGAACAACATTTGAGTGGAAAAACATGGTATGATGACAGATGGAATATGTATTGATAATGGATGGGCATGGCATCTTGACATATATGATGAGTAAACTAAGAATATGGCAGTGCAACAAAGTAGAAGAAATGCAAGACAACATATGCAAGATACGCACAATCAATAAAACCTTGCCAAATTAGAACAGGCACCTTGATGGGTGAACATGACATGCCATCTGCCTTTGACTCCTCGAGGTTAGAATAGTAGGATCATATTCTGAACAAGAATGAACAGGCGGGGAGCGTATGAGTTTCATTGCATCCAGAATTGCACTTAATGCCTTGGTGCCAATTTTGTAAGTCATTGCAGTGTTTAGCTTCAAGAGTGGATTGTTGCTAGTGCTACACAAAGCAGCTACACAGATCATAGTGTAGATATAACGGGAAACCCATAAGCATTAGAGTAAAATCAGCAAAGTGGAACTTGCTGGAATATATGTGCTAGTATTGCTGGTACGGCTAGAAAGGCTTCGGATGCCAGCTCTCTTCAACTGAAGGTGCGGTACTGTTAATATCAGTGTAACTCTCAAAGGCGACACAACTCCCCGCATTTCCTTGCTATTCTTATGATTTCCACTATGGATCACATACAGATGTATCCAGATACATTTTAGAGTGTAGATTCACTCATTTTTCTCCATATGTAGTCCATGGTGGAATCTATACAAAGACTTGTATTTAGGAACGGAGAGAGTACTTATTAAAGAAGAACAGAAGAGGAACATGCTAAAGAAGAGCAAGCAGATTTTGGATAATAAAATGTTCATTGCGTAGTGTCCACACATGATGAACCAGAGCGCATTAAGAAAGCAACTCCCTGATGTCTCTCTATATGTGGTGCACGTGCTTTTCAAAAGTAAAGTAGGAACATTACCTGACCAATTAAATGTTATTTGTTTTAGTAATATCAGCATCATATCAGATTCGTACTTGAGCAACAAGTTTGGATTTATGAGTGGCACATTGTTTAGCTTGATGGATTCAGGAGCAGTGCTAAGCAGGTACGATGATGGTACTGAATATAAAGGCATGTATGCATGCAAGTCACATGACTTTTTTCATTTGGGTCAGTCGACCATTTCAGGCGGTTGGATGAAGATCCTACATCTCCTAACCCTTCTTCTTCCTCGTCTCTGATTCTTCCCATACAAAACACCGCACGGGCCACCAGC
>NW_024111183.1:0-26296 GCF_003073215.2 Triticum urartu
CCCCAGCCACCTCCCGTGCCGCCGGCTGTCCCCGGCCACCTACAGCGCCGCCCGTCGGGCTCCTCCACTGCTTGAACCACAGATCCCTGCGAGAAGCTCACGTCAGATCCTGCCTCTCCTCATGTGCGCCTCCGAAAAGCCTGCGTCATGTGCGCCTCCGCCATGGGAGACCAACCCTTGCAGCAGCATGTAGGGCCAGGCTGCAACTGCCGGATCCCGCCACCATGGTCGCTCACCTCGCGCCTTCAGCGATCTGCCGAGGCCTAAGCCGCGACCTATCCGAGGCCTAAGCGTGACCTTCGTGCTTGAATCTTCTCCAAGTTGTTGCTGCCTACAACTGGAGGAACCGATCCTACTTTTCTCCTGCATACTGAATGTTTGTGTTCTTTTTATTCCTGATCGTTTCTATGAAATTTTGCTTTGTGCGTTCCTGTATTCTCTTGAGCTTGTGGTTTGAAAAAAATGTCCATGCGAACGAGAGAGAAAATTCAGTACAGAGAAGTCCATGTATAACTTCCCAGAAGGTTCTTGTATTACTCAGTGTGTGCTCATACAATTTCTCTCCTCTGCTTGCATTTCGCCGGCTCCCAGCAGGTGTGTCCGGCTTGTTTACAGACCCGTTGGGTACTTTCACAGCACGAATGGCTTTCTCTGTCTAACTTGCAGGCTCAGCGATGGGCAGGTTCAGAACTTTAGATACACCCAAAGAGCCACATCCCTCTGCTACTAGCTAGCTAGCTCTTACAGGACCAGGTGGATCAGACAAAAAAAGTTCATTTTTTCTTTTGCGTGTAGTTATAGAACATGCGCACTACATGTACTACTTCAGTTGATACATACTCACCAGATTTGATGCTAGTTACAGAACATGCGCACTAGATGCCATTTTTTGCTTTTGCGTGTTCCTGCAGCCTCCCACTCATATTCCTGTATTTCATTCCATAGCTTGGATTTTATAACATGTTATGTTCATTGTGCAGAACCTTTAGAAATATACCAAAAAAGTGTGTTATGGACCTTGTAACTCCTGCCCCTTTTTCCGTTCATGCATGTTCTTTCGCGTGATTTGATGTAAGGAAGTTTGTGTAAACCATCGAGTTTACATACACATAAAAAGAGTATGTATTTTTTAAAGTAATCCAGAAGTTCAAAGATTGTTGTATAGAGAGTTCAATCATTGTATTTTAGGAAGAATGCATCTTACTGATAAAAAATGCTTAGATAATTGAACCATGAAGTTCAAATTGAAAAAAAATAGTCAAATCCGATGTTCATTTTAAAATCAAAACAAATCTTTAAAAAAAAGGTGAAATTCAAATTAAAATAACACATAAGTTCAAAAAATATATGAAAACCTAGGATTTGCAAGTTTAAAAAAACAACGTCATATTGGGCATGTTTAAATACATAGAAATACAAAAATGTTTATTCCAAAACCAAGAGGATCTATTATCTCACCATGGTTTTCAGCTTCCTCCTTCAAATTCAACACATAGAAAATGTGGAAGTTCAAATTAAAACAAGTAAGCATTTTTTACAGCCAAAAAATGCATCAAAAAGTTAATTCCTATGGTCTAAGAAAACAAGTGAGTATTTCTTACAGCTCAAAAATACTTTCATATTTAGAACAAATTTGGTTACAGTTTCAAAGAAAAAAACATCATAAAAGTTAATTAAAACCATTCTAAATAACAAAGAAGTACAAAAAAATGATGTGCGTTCCTCTTCCTATACGCATAAAAAATGGGTGATTTTATTTTCCTTTTATGTATTAATAGAAAGAATTTCAAATATGCGACATGAAGAAGTTCAAAAATATGTAACATGATAGAAAGTTTTATGTACAAAATTTATGTGGAGAAAAAAATGTAAAGTCCCATAGAAGTTCGTATATTAAAAAATGAAGTTCCCATAGAGTAAGAATGGTGAATTTCTCAAAAAGGATGTACTCAAAAGTACATGTTCTCTTCTCTAATTCCTGAAGTTCAAATTTGGAAGCCCTAGAAGTTCAATTTGAAACTAAATGGAGAAGGTCAAAAAAACCTAGAAGTTCAAATTAAAAACCTAGAAAATTGTTTGCTTACTTAAAACAATATTTTTCTAAGACGTTCAAAGTAAAAAAAAGATCGAAGGTTAAAAAACTTGGATGTTTTCTTGTTACTAAACAATAAAATGAAGAAGTTCAAATTAAAAAAAAGAAAACTATAAAAGTTTTAAAAGAATTTCTCCGTTTTTAAAAAACCAGAAGTAAAAAAAATAGTGAAGTGGTCCGATGTTTACTCAAAAAATTTAGGACTTTAAATTCTTAAAAAAAACACAGACATCCTCTATTATTAAAGAATCTACCATGAAGGTCAAAAATAAAAAAAAATAGTCAAATTATGTTTACTTAAAAAACAAAAACAAAACTTTTACTCAAAAAAAATGTGAAGTTCAAATTAAATAACACGGAAGTTCAAAGTATATTAAAACCTAGGATTTAGAAGCTCAAAAAACAATGCCATTTTGGGCATTTTTCCCAATTCTAATAAAACGTTACAAAGTGTTGATGTTTATTAAAAAATCTAGGATTTTCACAGATATCCATTTTTTAAAATTATCAAAGATGAAGTTCAAATTGAGAATGTAGTCAAATTTGATGTTTATTGAAAAATCGAAAACAATTATTTACTCAAAATATAAAAATGTGAAGTTCAAATTGAAATAACAAAGAAGTTCGGAGTTTATTAAAACCTAGGATTTACCTCTTCAAAAAATAAAAAACACAACACCATTTTTTGCACTTTTAAATACAACTCATAAACGAAAAAATGGTTACTAGAAGTTCAAGTGCTCGGTGAGGAAAAGTTCAAAAATTCTTGTGAGAGAGGTTCACCGTGTATTTAGATGTTCGAAATACATAAAAAATATGTTGTTTTTTGTGTTTTAAAATAATTCTCTCACACCAGAGAGAAGTTCAAAAAGTGATAACAACTGGAAGTTCACGTACTACATGGTGTGTATTTCATATAAGAAAAATACAAATAAAGTGAAATAGAGTGAAGTTCAAACAGACATGCCCCAGAAGGTCAACTACTTCACGCAGTGCGAAAAACAGCACGTCAAAAACAGAGTGAAGTTCAAACAAACATGCTCCAGAAGTTCAACTACTTCACAAAGTGCATTTTCGTTCGCGATGAACGCATAAATCATGATCTCGTCGTTTTCTAATTTACCTCAAAATGACAGGAATATCATTTGTGTAAGTTCAAGTCCCCGGTCGGAGAAAGTTAAAAAAATTATTGTGAGAGACGTTTGTACAAAAGGAATATTATTTGTGTAACACTAACGAATGGATGAGAAAATTACAAACAATAATACGTCACAGAAGTTCAATGTGAAAACAACATGAAGTTCAAGTACTACGCTGAATGAATTTCAGATGAATTTTTTTTAAAATCATCACGAGTATGAAAAAACGATCAACACGGGAAAGTTATGTGCTTACAGCAGCTTTCCACTGGTATATCACTTGCTCAATTCCGATGAGTGGATGGGGAGTTCCGAGTAGTGGATGGAGACCTACGAGCAAAAAAATCACGTGAAAAACAGAGTGAAGTTCAGGTAGATGCGCCGAGAAGTTCAGGTTGTTCACGCGGTGCATTTTCGAAGAATCTGTTTCACGATATAGACAGAACGCATGATCTTTCTGTTTTTGAAATTACTTAAAAACGGCTAGGAATCAGAGAAAACTATCAACATGAAAAAGTATCGCATTTTCTGTAGCTTTTCAGCGGTATATTATTTGCCCCATTCCGATAAAGTTTGTAGAAATTATGGCAAAAATACGTTTTTATCAATTTTCAAAACTGACATAAAACCGTAATGAATTAGGAGAAACAATATATACAAACAAGTTTCGCATTTCTTCAAGCTTTCCAACGCCATATCATTTGTTGCATTTGGACATACGGTTAAAAAATTATCTCAAAAATACGAACTCGGTGGAACTTGTACCGTTTTCTAAATTACTTTTAAACCGTTCAAAATTAGAAAAAACTTTTAACATGAAAAAGTAGCGCATTTTCATAAGCTTTCCAACGCCATATTATTTGCCTCAATTGGATTAGCTGTTTAGAAATGGTATCGAAAATACGAACTCGAGTGTTCCGTTTGCGAAATTCTACGATTTTCCAAATTACTCTTTAACCGTAGGGAATTAGAGAAAACTTTCAACATGCGGAAGGAGCAGTTTTGCAGCAGCTTTCCAACGCCATATTATTTGCCTCATTCCGATAAACGGTTTAAAAATGCGATTGAAAATACGATTCACGTTTTTTGTATGAAGAAAAAACGGTTTTCAAAACTGCTCTTAAACCGCTTACATTTTGCCAAAAATTTAACTTGGGTCATGATACTGGTGTCCATAGCTTTCCAACGGTATATAGCAAGCCCCATTTGGACACCTTTTAGCTAAAGTTCAACCTAGTACACGGGGAAGGTCAGGCGCGTTACTCGGGAAGTTCATGTTGTGATCAGAATATTATTCTGATCCCATGATCAGAATAGTGTTTATATATATATATATATGTATATATATACTCAGGCTAAAATACTAAGCCACGATGAGTCCGGACGCTTAAACGTACTCGGATTTTATATACTTACGAGTTCACCAGGGGCTGGGCCCTGGGATCCCATGCCGGGACGCTGTCGGCGGCGGCAGTGGACTCCTCCGGAAGAGGAGCCCTTCCCCTTTTGGGCATTTCGGCCTCCAAGGGTGCGGAGGCCGTCCTCTTCCTACTTCTCCCCGCAGGGGATTCATCTTCCTCCTCCTCTTCGTCCTCTTCGGAGGCGTAATGGGCACCAGAACCTTCGGATATTGTGTCCGAAGTGCCGTGGCGACAAAGGCCGCCCCGGGTCTTTTTGGCCTCCTTCTCGGCCGTCTTCTTCGGCACCATGTAAGGCGCCGGGACCAGCATCTTCGTCAGAAGTGGGATGACCAGGTCTTCGGGCAGCGGGACCGGATAATGGATCTGCTCCGCCTTCTTCGTCCAGCCCTTGGAGAGTTGAATAACACGCGTTAAGCGCTTCCTTTGGGTCATGCGAATAGAAAAGTTGGATAACTCACCGAACTTGCAGGGCGGGACAGTTGGTACCTGCGGTCCTCGGCGGAGTCCGGCCATGATTTGCTGGACTTGAAAAGCACCTTCCAAATGTCCTTGTGTGAGGAGCCGAAAAACCCTCGCAAGGTTTGGTGCCTGGCCGGATCGAATTCCCATAGATTGCAAGTCCGGTTTTGACAAGGCAGTACCCGGCGGACTAACATCACCTGGACTACGTTGACAAGTTCAATGTTCTTATCTCCCATATCTTTAACACGCGTTCGGAGCACCGATAGTTCGTCAGACGAGGACCAGTCCAGGCCTTTCTTAACCCAGCATGGAAGCCGCAGTGGGGCGCCGGATCGAAACTCGGGAGAGGCGGCCCATTCCTTGCCGCATGGCTCAGTGATGTAAAACTACTGCTGTTGCCACTCCTTGACGGAATCATTAAAGGTTCCCGTTGGCCATATGATGTTGGGCATCTTGATCACCATAGCACCCCCGCACTCGGCGTGCTCGCCGCCCACCACCTTGGGCTTCACATTAAGAACCTTCAGCCATAAACCGAAGTGCGGCGAAATGCGGAGAAAAGCCTCGCACACGAAAATGAATGTTAAAATGTTGAGGAAGGAATTAGGGGACAGATCATGAAGATCGATCCCATAATAATACATGATGCCACGAACGAACGGGTGGAGGGGGAAACCCTAGCCCGCGGACAAAGTGAGGGAGGAATGCAACCCTCTAGTGGGGTTCTGGAGTGGGGACGATCTGTCCCGCCGTTGGGAGACGGTGGCTGATTTTGTTGGCCAGATACCCGGCCTCCCGATGCTTTTTGATATCCTTCTCTCGGACGGTAGAGGCCATCCATTTGCCTCCTGCTTCTTAAACTTGTTTGGGCACTTGGCAGCCCAATGTTCATCTGAACCACAAGTGAAACAACCACCCTTCTTCTTTTCTCTCTTGAAGGTCTTCTTTCCCTTTTTCTTAAACTCCGTATTCTGTTGGACACCAGTCTTCCCCTTGGGCTTGTGGGGGTGGAAGTTCTTCTGCACCACATTGGCGACAGAGGTCCCTTCAGTCCCTTTTTCGTGCGAGTCCTTTGCCCTCGAATTCTGCTCGACACTCAGATGGCCAATGACATCCTCAACTGTGAATTCACGCCTTTGATGTTTTAGAGTAGTGGCAAAATTCCTCCAGCAATTGGGTAACTTAGCGATAATGCAACCCGCGACAAATTTGCCCGGCAGCACACACTTGAGAAGCTCAACCTCCTTAGCAATGCACTATATCTCATGAGCATGTTCCAATACAGAACGGTTTTCGACCATTTTATAATCGTGGAACTGCTCCATAATATACATCTCGCTTCCAGCATCCGTTGCGCCGAATTTAGATTCGAGTGCCTCCCACAAGTCCTTGGCAACCCGCATATGTAAGTATGCATCAACCAGCTTATCTCCGATCACGCTCAGAACACATCCAACAAAGACGACGGTGGCCTCTCTGAACGCCTTGTCCTGTTCATGAGTGATCGTTCCCGTGGCAGTAACACCGGCGACCCGGAACACGTTCATGGCCGTGAGCCATAAGACGGTTTTAGTCTGCCAACGCTTAAAGTATGTCCCCGTAAATGGGGCTGGTTTTAGTGCAGCAGCAAAACCATGAATCAAAAATTGCCTACGCATATCCAATAATAAATCATGAACATGACATGGGCAGTGCTAATGACATACTGAATTTTGATGATGTACGCACATACTAGGCAGATAGTAGAAACATCTACGCAAATCACTAGTACTGCACACATGAAAGTAAACAGGAGCGGGGTAAATGTGTTATACCCTCCAGTAGGCCAGCCGGCCGTAGCAGCAGTGGAGGCGTCGGCCTCATCGGCGATCCTCTTGTCAGCAGCAGCCTTCTCGGCAGCCGCGCGATCGGCGTCAGTGTTCATGGTGAAGACGAAGGTGACGTGGAAGTAGTCGACGTAGATGAAGTAGTTGAACAGAGGCGAGCAGTCGCGTAGGAGACGATCCCCAAAAACCTAATCGCCTCTCTTCCGTACGGGATCTGGAGAAGCGGGGTTTCGGAGGCCTACTCTCCCGTCAGCCGTGTAAAAGGAACGACTAGGGAGCAGTGGAGGCGTGAAGCGTTGTGTCTTTGGCTGAGCCACGATGCCTCATATATATAGCCAGTCGGGTAGATGAACGGTCCAGCAATAAAACCGTTTAATTACAGACGCTTCCTCTCCATATGATCGGAAAAACATTGCATCGGCTCGGCTCATTCCCGCAACCCGCGGCGCGCGCGTCGTGACGAGGCGGGCGTCGAAGGAGGAGCACACGTGTGGAACACATCTTCTTCCTTCACACCAACCCATACTAGTGGGAGAAGAGCTCACCTTATAAGTTGGTGTACATCTCTCTCAACTAGCCATGTGGGACTAAATATCCCACCACTCCCTTGACAGCATGGGCCCTTAGGGATTTTCCTAAAATTGTTAAATGGGCCATTAGCCCAACTAATATTCAGCATGCCATGGGCGAAGGCGGAGTATGATTGCCGGGGTGGAAACCCTGTCGGGCTTTGGCCAGACAGACAGAGGTGGCGCCTGTGGACGTCGTCATCTTTCTGAAGTCTCCGTTGTGGTTACTCTTTTTTCCATTATTTTCTCCGGATGAATCTTGATCTTTGGATCGGATGATGGTGGCGCTTCGATGTTGTGTATTTTCTGAAGGCATCATCTTGGAGCTCATGGTTTCGTCGACTCTCAACTCCACCTGTTCACGGTATCTTCACTGTGAAGGGATCAGGCAGCTCCGTAGTGATGCTTATTGTCATTTTGTAGTCTACTTTGAGTCGGCCAATGTATTGTTGGTGTAACTCTTTGGCACCTATGTATCTGGCCTAGGGTGCATGTGGGTGTTGGGATGTTGTGTTGTGTTTGTATGTTGGATGGTGTTTTATATATAAACCGGGGCGATAACCTTTTTTGGTAATGCTACAGCTACTGTTGTTGATGATGATCAATCCTCCATATAACGAAAGAACCAAGTATGCGGACCTTTGGGTCTCGGTGTCGATGCACCTGAATTGATAAGAAAAAAAATAAAAATGAAAAAATAGTTAAAATATTCCGGAACTTCTTGGAAACAAGTATTATATAGTGTTATACTTGTTTGAAAAGTTTCACAAAGAAATGACTTTCGTGATATTCTAGACGAAACAAAACAAAATTAACACTAAAAACATTACTTTTCATACCTTTCGTGTTCACAATTTTGTTTTATTTTGTCCCAGAGTCCATGTAATTCACTCCATGGAACTTTTTATACGAGTATAACACTACACCTTTTTTGTTATCAAAAAGTATCAAGCACTTTTGAGTTTTTCCAATTTTAAAATTATAGAGTCCATACTCCATGTGACGCGGGGTAGTGGTGACGCCTTACTTCTCCTGGATGTGCACCGCCGATAGCTACAAATATAGGGTCCATGCTCGGGCGGGCCAGATCTGGGCCCGGGACGGATCAAAGCTTGTGCTCTAGGTAGGAGAGGTCGGGCTTGGCCCAGGTTAAGCTCTGAGGTGGGGCTTATACTTCCCTCGCTAGTATGGTGCTCGGTGGTGGTGGTCGTGTTAGCATGGCATCGGTGCGCAGGTCGTCGCCGGTGACCACGGACATAGCATCATGTGAGCTCGCCTAGCCAAGCCGCACGAAACTTACACGGACGGAAGCAACCAGGGTACGCGCAGTGATTTTCAACTTAATGGAAGTACAGTAATACAGTACGTAGTACGTACGCGCACGGGGAAACGGACGGCAAGCCCGATCGAGCGGTCGACAGCGCATCGGCACGCAGGTGCATACTTTTCCGCGAGGAATCATCGCCGGCGTGATGAGATGAGCGACGCACGCACGCATGCATGCACGGCCTGTCCCCTCGGATGAAAATGAAAGTAGATTTACTTGCCGCTTTTTCCACGCAGGGAAAAAGATTTACACCCGCCGCGATACCTTTGAACCTTGATGGGCGCAAACCCCAGCTAGGTAGGGGTGCCGGTAGTACTACCGCAGTACTACCAGACGAAAGGTTTTTTTTTTTGCGGGGAAAAAATGGAAGCAGACGAAAGGTTTACTACTGCGGTGCGGTGTGATTCTAAAGCTTCAGGCAACAGTTAAACTAGCACAGAAACAAACAAACAAACAAAACAAGCAGACAGACAAGGTGAATCCATCCAGCTCGAAAAGATTATCTATCATCATGCTTAGAAAGGCGCGATTCATTCATCAGAATCGCCGGTGCGCATCATTTGGCCCAGCTTTCTACCGCTTCTTTTTTCACCAGCTTTGGTCACATCTGCGTCTGCGTGACAATCATCATCATCATATATAGACCTCCACCACACATCCACACATCTCGGGCCGCTTCTACCACCATCTCAAGACACAACCACAGCACCAGAAAGGAAATACGCGGCCACTCGTGGTACGTTTTATTTTTTACGGTAATCTTTATCTTTATCTAATAATAAAGCAAATTAGGTTTCTTTCGTCCGTCATGGCATTTTTTAGAAAAGTCTCTGTCTTTTATTGAAATCAACCCACCGTCCGGATTTAGGTCACACCCGAACCGTTATTTTACATTTTTGAAAAAAACCCTGATGTTTTAGGTAATTCATCCGCGGATCATATTTAAGTCAAATAAATGCTTTTTAAAATCATCCATATCTTTTAAACCGTAACTCCAATTTGAACATGTTATATATGAAATTTGATTAGAAAAATATGTAGAATATGAATATGAGATTATTTTTACCTAACTTCAAAAAAGATTATTTTTACCTGTTAAGTATTTTTAAATATTATTTTGAAATATATTTGAGTCAAACCAAATGATTTTCTAAATTATCTGTATCTTTTAAACCGTAACTTCGATTTTAACATATTATATATGAAATTTTATTAGAAAAATGTGTGGAATCTAAATATGATGTTAATTTTACCTGTTAAATTTTTTAAATATTGTTATGGAAGCAAACTTATAATTCGTTTTTTTTCATACCGGCGGTGATCCAGATTGCAAATAAACACCCCACTATAACCATATACGGAAAAGAAAACATCGATAACTACACATGCATACCTCTGAAAAATCTCGCAGTGAAAAATAATACATTTCTCATCGTGAGAGTGAGAGAAAGCGAGCGAGAGAGAGAGAGAGAGGGAGAGAGAAATAGGGAGAGGGAGGAGAGAGGGAGAGAGAGACGCCTTAGGATTAACCATATTCAACACACGTTTTTTGTTGTTTTGTGTGAACACCGAGGCCAACGCCGACGAGGGTGAGAAGGAGGATAAGCGGCAACACAAATATGATGCCTTGCAAAAATAAAGAAGATGGACCTATTGTGGTCTTGAGTGATGGTTGTTGGGTTAAGAGCGTGTGTTATGTTTTCTCTCCCATTGCAACGCACGGGCTCTTTTGCTAGTAAGTTAAAAAAAGTCTCACTCTTCATAATCCTGATCTCGGTTCTCCATTGCATCTGGATCAGCAGCAGTAGCGGCAACTACCAAGGGAGTGGAACGACAAATGAATGCCAGATTACAGTATATATCACTAAACCCGGGCATGGGCAGCCCGGCCCGACCCCGGTCTGAAAAACCCGGGCCAGCCTTGGGCTTTGTTTTGCAGCCCGAAAGATAGTTTGGGCCAGGCTCGGGCTTCAATTTTTCTGTATATTGAGCCGGGCTTCCGGGCTTCAGGCCGGGCTTGCACGTACTAAAAAAAGCGTTCGGTCCGGGCTCAGGCTTGAAAATTGGGAGTATTTTGGGCTTCGGGCCGGGCTCGGGCTTGAGAAATGAAGATCGGGATTTTACAAGCCCGACCCGAAACCCGGCCCAGCCCGACGTTTGCCCGGGTTTATATATCACCATGCCCAGAAAGGGGCGATTCATCAGAATCCCCGGTGTGTGTGTGTGTGTGTGTGTGTGTGTGTGTGTGTGTGTGTGTGTGTGTGTTTGTTTGTTTTTTGGACTGAAAATCGGTCTGGTCTGTACTTCACTACTGATGTGGTATTATTTATCAGAATCTTGATTGCATTTCTCTATTGCAACTGGATTAGAACAGCAGGGGAGTGAAAGTACAGAAGAATGCCAAAAAATTGCAGCAGTCGCAGCACAAATGGAGGCCCAGGCAGACATGGGCACGCAGCAGGACAGAGTTGACCCTCGTCAGTGCTCCGATATCCGTCCAAGATACTGGTACCCTCTCGTTTTATATAAAAAAGAATGGGGAAAGAGAACGGCTCTGTTTGGATATTCTAACTTAGCTAGAGGTCAAAGTTAGTTTCTATCTCATGACTAATCCTGAACTAACTTTAACCAAATAGGTGTTTGGATGACAGGGTTAGATTGGCAATAAATGCACTAGGAGAACTAGCTCCAATTAGCACCTCTTGGGCGGGATAGTTTTTTTCTGGGTTAGATGCAACTAGCACAAACTAGCCCTCATCTTTGGATACTTAGACTATTTGAGCTCAAACTAACTCTAACACATTGATCCAAGCAGGGCCAACATGGAGGAGAATCAGAAAGCCGGGTATCTCATTGGAGGACAGGACCCTCCTCCCCTCCCCCACTTGCCACAAAGAAGAACAAAAAGAAAAAAAGGAAAATGCTAATCAAATGCAATCATCTTGATAGTTATATTAAAAAATGGCACCAAGCAGAGCAATCAGGCAAATGCAGAGAGAGGCAGACAGGATTCCTGTCAGCATGACAAAGTTGGTTTCCCACCCACAAGTACAGTACAGTACATCCCCCACTCGGGACGATTATTCTACCCCCAGCTAACTGATCGCAGTCACATGCAACAAAACACAGTCGCAAATGCTACAATCACAACGCAATGACATCCCTGCTGAAAAGTGTGATTCCGTTCTAGAAAATAGTTGTTGGGCGCATCAGTACCTGAATTTTGCAAACAACTCAACAATGGTAGATAATAATATGTCTGAGTGGCATGGTACTAGGATGCAAAGACAAAGACATTGCAAGGAGCAGCAGTAGTCACAATTCACAAACATAGATGATAGGATGATGATGGATGGACGGACAGATGCATATGCTTCTTCTGTGTGCTTATTTTTTTTCCATTGATCAATTCCATCCATGGTGACAATTGACACACACATCAAACAATCCACTGACACATATAGGTGCTAGCTAGATGAGCCACTAAGCCAACAATTACTTATTATTATTCTCACCAAGCACTAGTTCAATCCAGAGAACAAAAGAAACAGAAAAATCTGAAGAAAAAAGACCTAAGAAATAGAGCAGAGGAACAACTTCCTCTCTGATATTGTTCTCCGCAAGACGGTCTTTATAGAGTTGGAGTTAGGGTTGCTGGAGGTCCTGGGGGCCCACGAACTCTCTAGGCATGCCCTGGGGAGGGCCCTGAGCTCGTGGCTCCTGAGTGGCCCCCTCTAGTAGAACTCTCCGCTAATATTATTTATATATTCTGGAAATATTCTTCGTAAGTTTTCAGCCCAATCAGAAAACTTTTATTTCTACACAAAAATAACACCATGCTAGTTCTGCTGAAAATAGCATCAGTCCGGGTTAGTTCTATTCAAATCATGCAAATTAGAATCCAAAACAAGATTAAAAGTGTTTTGAAAGTAGATATGTTTGCGACGTATTAGGTCATGGGCTCTAGCAGGCCGACGTGCCTAGCAACCCTAATCCAGGACACCAACACCCGCCGCTGCTGTTTTTCGCCCATGAAGAAATTAACAAGAGTGTAGAAGTGGCGGGTCCTTGCTTACGCCTACCAGTGTTGTGTGGATAGCAGTGGTGTGCTGTTTATAGCACCCGCCACTGCAAATTTTCCAAAATAGCTATGGCGGGTGCTAGTCTCTGCCCGCCACTCATTAGGGGGCATCTATAAGCCTTTTCCCAGTAGTGTATGTCGAAACTACCGCATCATTCAGTTTGTGCATAGTTTGATCAAATTGTTGGGAGACATTCTCAATTCTACTTCATTTCCATGTTTGTGTGCAAAACATTGACATCAAGTTGCTAAATTCATACCATAAAATATATTATTTTGAACCATAATCATATAAGATATTAGCAATTATATGCCATCCTAGGCCTTCATAGCTCTATTCTATAGCAACATATACATGTCGACGGTTTCTTCCGTTTGTCTTGGGTGAGTCTATTTACTGACAAAAGTGTTTTGTTTCCAAAATAGTTTGGTTCATTATTATGAGTGTTTCAATGGCTTCACTACATAGTTCCGAGTCTTGGTGGATTGATCAAGCAAACATATGTATCGGTTCAAAAGTTTTGTCTAGCTCTGTTCTACAGCTCGCTAAACATTTATGCTGACATTTTCCAACTTCTCTTTCGATTTTTCTTCATGATATTGATTTTTACTAGCAATGGTGGTTTACACCCGAAGTAGTAATAACTATTTTTGCATCCATGGTAACATAGGAATTTACATCCGAAGAAGTAACAACTATATGTGTATCTATGGTTACATAAGTATGTGTATGTGAAACCATCCTTTGATCAAACATGTTGGAGGATTACTCACATGACGCATCACTGAAATCACAATCACATTGACAAGAACGGGTCATGCATCCCATACATGCGCTACACTCCAAGTTGTTGTCATAGACTATATAATCACAATATCTTCTTTCAGTTTGGGATACAATCGTTGAAAAATCATGTTTATTCAATAGTATGGTATTAAACTATTAATCACTAGTTAACTCTTAGCTAACATGGTCATGTAAGAAATAAACAAAGTATTATGATGCCTCGACCTTAGTGAAAAGCTGCTATTAGCATAATTGTTGTGATTATCCTATTATTTTGTTAACTAGGATGCTTAAAGTGGTGATTCTTTGTGTATGTACGCTAGGAAGTAATATATCTCTAACTTTTTAGTTCCAGCCAAAAATTGCACTACATTGTGGCGGCTGGGGTGGTCTATTCATCTTCAGAATGGTTTGCCTTGATGACTTCCATGAGTTCAACTTGTTGAATATCAACACATGGGTCCTTAGCAATAGTCCCTACTTTGAGCTCAAACTTGACGTTTCTTGGAACGGCACTTTCCAAGGTAATAGTTATTTCTGTTTCCAATAAAAATTTCAAATGTGCGGTTATCAACAAAAACTGTGAAGATTAATAATAAGAAATAATTTTAATCCAGGAGTAAGAAGTGTATGTCTACAATATGATATATCTCCCAGTTTGTTCATCTTTTTATGTTAAAAGGATATTTAGCAAATCTCAGTTGCTAGTAGTGCAACAGTCTGCATTGACTAGCACCTAAATGGATCAGGTAAGGCAAGATTACATCCACTTTAGAATTTAGGGGCTTGAAACCATAGAAGACAATGATGAATTTAAGAAACATCTGTGGGGAAGCCTTATATGGAGCGCCACCGTGCTGCAAGCTAGGTTCTTCATCCTCACAACCACCTTGACGCGCCCCTAGACATCCCTCCGCCCATCGAGCATCGTGTCGTTTACCATCTTCACATTGGCATTCTTCACGTACGTGAAGCATCACCTTGCCACCATCACCGAACGGACCTCACCAGCAAGGAGGCTACGCGTATACACATTGCTCGTTGTCATCCTATCGATGGTCGCTACCATCATGGCAGTCGTCCAGAGCATCCTCATATCGCAGGTGGATGACCCTCTTCTCCTGCTTCAATGGAGTGACCAAATTTTGGAGCACATCCATATGGTGTTGTTGCGTGTGGCACGAAGGAAACTTCACATGGTCCCTCATCTCACGCGGGATGACATAAATATTGGAGAAAAAGCATGCCCATTGACGAGAGGGTCCACGAAATGGAGGAAGCAAATATGGAGACTTTGAGTTTACGCATCACCTCGGCAGACTCTATAATGCATATGGAGGGTGCTCCATGTACATATGGAATGAACTTTCTGAAAGATCATGTCTTACAAACAAAGGTATATGAATGAGAGATATCAAATGGCCAGTTGTATATTCTACGGCAGCATACATTATTTCTAACTTTCTATTTCAGTCAACCACACTTAATTTTACATGCTTCGAATGGAATCCAATCTAACTCTTCTATAGAATCAAATGTGTACTCCCTCTGTAAAGAACTATAAGAGTGTTTAGATTACTACTTTAGTGATCTAAATGCTCATGTATTTTTTTACAAAGGGAGTGCATGGGAGTTGGTTTAACTATTTGACCATATGGTAAATATTCAAAAAATGTCAAGACTCCTCTTACCCGAAATCACATAGTTGCGATGGACCAAAATATATGGCAACTTCTCTTGGAGGAATACATTTTAGGAAGTGTATACATTCTGTGCCATATTCCAACTCCTCCATTATGGGGGAAAGTCCTTGTAAAAGTGCCACATCGTCGCACCACAGCCGTCCATTGCTGACCATCGCCGCCAAGCCGCCTGCCCGCCCGCTGCCGCTGCCGACCACCGTTGTCTGCTATTTGTCGTGGCCATGCCACCGCCAAAAATCACTTTGATGGGCAGTTTTTAAGGGACTGTATGGAGATGCTCACCTGCAATATCCATTTTAGGGATAGTGGGTCACAGAGTAGATCATAAGTAGGCCCATGCCTGATGTCCATCCTTTCCATGACACTTGGAGCCTTGTTTATTTAGTTCGGGCCTTACCCCCTGCCTCCTGGCCCATTTCTGTGGCTTTTGGACGTTCTTGTCAAAGCTACATCTCTTCCTCATTCTTCTCATGAAAGTCAACACTCAAGTTTAGCTCCCAAATGAAATGATGATCACTTGCACAGAAAAGAACATTAGTCATATTTTTGTTGATACACACAACTTTTGTCGCTAGTCATGACATTGTGCAGTCTACTGGCAATTAGAATAAAATAGACTTGGATTAAAGGTAAGTAGTTGTGCAAGTAGTCCTCCCTGATTTGTAGGCTAATGTAAGAGAATCATCGCCCAACCCTAATGGCCATTAGAATAATGGATTCAGATTATGGGTGTCCAGAGTGCCTAAAAGGAGGATGCTGGCATTAACAATTGCCCACTTCAGCCACCACCACATGAATAAAATCTCATGTGCGATCATTGTCTTCCTAAGGTACTTAAACAATTCGTGACAGTGCTAGTTGCCACTGAGACACGGGTACGTACATTCACAGGAGTTGATGTGTATTTGTATGTTCTTCTCTGCGACCTTTTTAATCAATTTACATTTTACAACCCAGCCAATCCAAACCAAATTTAGTGTTATCAGTTACAATGGTAAACAGGTTACATTACAGATTGGGCCATAATGAAAGGTTCAAGATTGAAGAAGTCGTTGAATATGGCAAATCAATTGGTGCCGTGTAGAACACAAACTGATTTGTAAGTCAGTGCGGAGTTATTGTTAGGGACAACATCCCGATCACCATTCGAGAATGGAATAAGCCAAAGATGGATGGAGTTACTTATGTCGTCGAGAGATCCAAAGAAATGCTTTGGAATACGCTCATGACAAATTTCACCCTACCGCCAGAGGTGAATCCAAATAACAAACTTATAGAGGGAAAAGTCAAGGCATGGACTCGTAAGAAGATGGTCGCACAATTCTGCAACTGGAAGAAAAGATTGTGCCAAGACTATGTCCTGAAAAACAAGACTCCAACATTCACTGGAGCATATGAGAAGATAAAAGATCATTGACCCGCATTCGTGAAGTACAAGACATCGGATGAAGCTAAGAAAAGGTCAGAGATAAGTAAGAGCAATGCTGCAAAGAAGGAATATCGGGTCAGGTGGCTACAGGGTTGCCATGCCTAAGTGGGAGAAAACTGAAAACGACCTGATTGCTAAAGGGATCGATCCAAAGACATTGAAGTGGGCCAAACGGGCAAAGTCTTGGTTCTACGGGCATGGGGGAAAGTTGGACCCAGAAACAGGGAAGTGTATTTTTACAAAAGATCAACTTGAAACACCCCTCAAAGCCCTTAAAGCTACAATTAAGAACGTGCAGGACGGGATGTCAATCCCGATAGAGAGAACGACGAGCTGACATGCGCCCTCGGGAATCCTGAACACAATAGATGAACACGAGACACATCAGGCTCCATTCCGTAGAAGCTTGGGTTTCCTGACTGCAGTGACACTTATAGAAGCCGAGGGAGAAAAAAGAAACAACATGCAGGCTAGCTACAGCAGATAGAAGAAAAAATAGCGTTGAAGCATAAGCAAATAGAGACACTTTCCAGCCATCAAGCTACCGACCCATCTCGGCGGCACTGCATTTAATTCTGCTGGCCCGCCATCCCAGCCGAAAAGCAGCGTGGCTTCCACGGAGCTCGTTCGGCCCATAGATGATATCACGGCTCCTCGCTACCCCGTGGATGATACCACGCAGAGGGAAAATTGTGAGCTACATGTGAAATGCATGAACATATCCGTGAAGGTGGCGGTTGGCTTTGCCTTACCTCCTGTACGTGATGGAACTTATCATTGCTCACAGATTCCAAATAGCTATGTTCTTGTCGGGGTGGATGAAGTTATCAAGGGATTTGAGTAGCTAGAGCTTGACTTCCCTATAGGTGAATGGAAGAGTAAACTGGGAGATGCCAGAAAAAGTACATGAAAAAAAGAACATGTCGTGCTTCCACATTGGACACCAAGGCTATCGACTCCTCGGAGTAGCAATCCATCTCTATCTTCGCCGCCTCAGCCGTCTCTGCCGCCTCAGCCCCGGCGGAAGAGAGCCGCCGCTCCGACAGCTAGTACTACAACTGCAAAGAAATCCAGAGCAGGTACAAGGAACAGCGTCAAGGAGGCTCCTGCCAAGTTACCATACTAAATGACTGATGAGGAAATCAAGAAGGGATGCCGATGTGAAACGCCAGCTTGAACTGAAACGACCCGAGCCAAAGGAGAAAATATCCGATAAAAGCGAAGCACTTCTAGAAAACCCTACGCGACCATCGCCTTCGCTGCCATCAAACTATGGTCGCTCTATTATGAAGTCACATAAAGAACATGTGCAGCGGTCGGGAAGTAGTAGTGCAAGGGGGAAAACAATTCCCCCGCTCGGAGAACAGAAAAAACAATCATGCCCCCACGCTCAACGTGTTTTCTGATATCGATTATGATCCGGAGGTAGTGGCCCAGGATCTTGGTTTCACTCTTGCTCAATACTTAGGCGAGCAGGTAGAGTTTCCCATGGCTGATTTAGCATACAGATACCAGCACGGGAAGCTTCTCGTCAGACCCGAGGAGGTCCAGCTTCTACCAACAAAAATGCGAAGATTGCATGAGTGGTACATGGAAGCCTCAAAGGAAGGGAGCAACATGATCATGGTGGGAATTAGAGATAAGCATTAATTCAATGGAGACGAGGAGATGTACATTGAATTTGATGAATTATTTCAGTTATACAATCAAGACGTCCTCGATAAATCTATTATCAGTTGCTATTGTTTGTAAGTATTATTTCCGTAATTAAGTCTCTAGCTCAGCTTGTTCATTGCATGTATAATTATCCTCACTATATTATGCAGATTGAAGATTCTCGAATGCAAAAGAGGACAAGTCTATTACATTGGGTTCATTAACCCAAATAACGTACATGAATATACGGTAAAAATCAACGCCGAGGAAATAGAGGGTAACTTGCTAAGGGCGTTAATTGGACAACAAACTAGAAGGGAAATACTATTTCCTTACAACTTCAAGTGAGTGTTACTATTTTATACACATTCTATTTCGCTTACACGGTGTTAAGTGTAACTGATGAGTTATGCGTGCGCAGGTTCCACTTTATTCTGCTAGTCATTCAGTATGACGAAGGAGTAGTACTTGTCATGGACTTGAAACGTAAAGACCCTAAGATGTGGGCGGACCTGAGTGAAATGCTTCAGAGGTAATTTCAATCATTATCGCACTATATCGGCAACTACCATTTATTTCCTGATATCAAGCAATTCGTAGCTCCTTTATTCATTTTCTTTGCCGGGAAGGGTTTGAAAAAAGTTCACCAAGGAGGCTAGGGGTGAATGGAAAAAGGAGCTGCAATTTCGACAACTCAATGTAAGTAGTAGTAGCTAGGTCCGCTCATCTCTTTGATTCTAGTTTCAATATTATTGTTTTGATTGAACTCTATTCTCGTAAAGTGCTTGAGGTAGGGATACGATAATAATTTATGTGGATACTATGTTTGCGAGTTTATTTATGTATTTATGTGGATAGTACGAAACAGATGGCAACCAATGACTCACAAGTAAGTAGGGTTCGCTGCTCCTGAACATATTGGAGTGAAATCAAGAAAGATACTTGCCACGTGGACCAACATGGATGACGGAAATCATGGATGCAATGGTCGACCACCATGAGGGTTCAAACGTGGCGGTAAACTTACTCGGGCGGAAGCAACGGACAGGGCCGGTACGCGCAGTGATTTTCAGCTCAACGTCGGCGCAGCAGTAGAAACAGACGAACGGCGAGCCCGAGCGGTCGACACTCGACAGCGCATCAGCGCGCAGGTACAGACTTTTTCTCGAGGGATCATCGCCGGCGTGATGAGATGAGCGACGCAGGCACGCACGCATGCATGCACGGCCTGTCCCCTCGGATGAAAATGAAAGTAGATTTACCTGCTCCTTTTTCGACGCAGGAAAAAAGATTTACATCCAGCGAGGTGGGGCTGCTGGTAGTAGTACTAGTACTCCATATCACGAACACCTGGTGTGAACATCTGAGACGAGACGAGGCGACTCCGGCAGTGGTTCTGCTACTGCTGTGTGATGATCCTCAAGCTTCAGCCAACAGTTAACCCGCACCGAAACGAACAAACAAAACAAAACAAGCAGACAGACAAGCTGAATCCATCCAGCTCGGAAAAGATGCCAGATTATCTATATCTATCTATCATTATGCTCAAAAAGGCGCGATTCATTCATCAGAATCGCCCGTGCGCATCATTTCATTGGACGCAGCTTTCTACTCTTCTATTTTCACCACCTTTATTAGTTACTTCTGCGTGACAATCACCCACACTTCTCGGACCGCATCTACCACTACTCGTGGTACGTTTTATTTTTCATACGGTAATAAGTTAAAAACGTACGTCTCACTCTTCAGAATATTGATCTCAATTCTCTCATCCGGATCAGCAGCAGCAGCGGCAACCATCAGGGGAGTGAAAGGACGGATGAATGCTAGATACTGCTCCGTCTCATAATGTAAGACGCTTTTTCACTCTACTGTAGTGTCAAAAAACATCTTACATTAATGAGACGAAGGGAGTAGATTACAGTATACCACCATGCCCAGAAAGGCACGATTCATCAGAACAGAATCCCCTGTGTGTGTGCCCAGCTTTCTGCTCTCCTCTTCTCTTTTTTGGATTGAAAATCGGTCTGTACTTCACTCCTGCTGCAGTAGTAAGTATTATTTATCAGAATCTTGATCGCACTTCTCTATTGCAACTGGATTTGAACAGCAAGGGAGACAAAAGAATGCCAAAGAATTGCAGCCGCAGCACTAGTGGAGGCCCAGGCCCAGGCAGACATGCTTTGCCAGGGCACACATGCAGCAGGACAGAGTTGACCCTCGTCAGTGTACCTCCGCTATTCATCCAGGATACTAGCATAAAAGGATGGGGAAGAGAAAATGAGGAGGATCAGAGAGGCGCCCACCACGGAGCTGGACCCTCATGGCCCGCGCGCAGTGACGCAAGGACAGCACAGTCCGCATCGGATCCGCACCGCCTCCTTCCCCCGTCAGGCGCTCCTTCACAAGGCCAGTGTTGGGTGCTTGTGCCCGCGCCGCCGGCCCAGTGTGCACGGAAGAGGGATGCGGCGAAGCAGTCCGCCGGCGCCATCGCGGGATGGAGGCGGACCCTGACGATGACGCGCGTCTCCTCACATGGGTCTACCACCGCTCCCTCACGACGGTGCAGACGGATGCTTGCCGCCTCCGACGAAAGAACGGTAAGGAGCTCCGGCTTGCTATTGAGCAGTCGGAGTACGAGTTGAAGGAGGCAGCGACGGAGAAGGCTCTGGTCGCCAGGTCGAAGCGAGAGCAAGACAGGGCGGTCCGTCGAATGAAGGGGCTCATCGTCCTCTCTGACTCCGAATCTGACGACGGCGATAGCTGCACCTCCTCGTCGGACGACCAAGACGCTCCACCAGTCGTGGACGCCTATAGCTACGCCTGCGACCGAAAGGGCAAAGGCCTGGCAAAGAAGTGGTGATCCCGCCCATCCCCTCACCCCCTCCTCAATGTTTATATCGTTTTTAGTTGTAGAAGTTTAAGAACTTGTCCGAGGACGAACTATGATCTTTTTGGATGTGGTGAAGTATGTTAACGTCCGTTTGCAGCAAATCTTGTATTTTTTTGCAATTGATTTTTGTTGTCCGTCGTTTGATCATGTAGGATAGATCAATATTTGCATGTGTAATATGGATGTAAGGCGTCAGATATGAGATACGCAGATGCAAAATGGCAAGTATGAGGCGTGTCCGGTTAGTGCCCGCGGACATGCCCTGGGTGTTTGAGGGGCCGGATTTATCCATCGCGATTGTAGATGCTCTTAGTACTCCAAAAGAGCACAAAGTAACTAATACGCACTACATTTTGGAATAACGTCAAAAAAACTATGCGCATTATATTGAGGAACGGAGGGAGTATCTGTTTATAGCAAAGGTCCCTCTCTGACTCTGACTCCCCTACAGCCTGCACTTGAGACTGAGAGGGAAAGAAAGGCAATTCCCCTATTATGCCAGCAGTTACTCGTATAGGAAACAGATGGCAACCTACCTCGCCATTCCGGCCTCCATTTCACTTCACACCCCAGAACACGACATGCATGGTACTGCCCTTTGCAAACGGCACGACTCATAAGCAGGGGTCTCTGCCGCTGATCATACAGGAATGAAACCAAGAAAGATACGTCCGGATGCACAGCACGGGTAAACGTGGTGGCACCAAACTTACTTGGATGGAAGCAACAGCCATGGTACGCGCAGTGATTTTCAACTCAACGTAAGTACAGTATAAGTACGTACGTACGTAGGCGCAGGGAGAAACGGACGGGAGACCGAGCGGTCGACAGCGCATGGGCGCGCTGGTACAGACTTTTTGCGAGGAGTCATCGCCGGCGTGATGAGAGATGAGCGACGAATGCACTCATGCATATGCACGGCCGGTCCCCCCGGATGAAAGTAGATTTACTCGCCCCTTTCTCGACGCAGGAAAAAAGACTTACAACCACCGCGAGAGCTTTGAACCTTGGTGGGCAGGAGTATATTATTTCGAACACTTGGTGTGAACATCTAAGACGAGACGAAAGGGGCTGTTTGATTCTAGGCCTTGCACTGTCACACCGGGTCATATATTTTTATCAAGCTTGCTTAAGATTAGTTTATCAAAATGAGAGTCATAAATTGACAAGCATAAGAGAATCTTGTCATATTTTTTATGGGTATGCCATGTGAGGCCCTAGTGTGACTTGTCTAAATGTGACTTGAACCAAACACCCATCTAAGTTGGTTAAATTTGCCTAACCTTAGATGTGACAACCTTTGGCAATGTTAGTCAAAAACCAAACAGCCCCAAAGCGACTCCGGCAATGGTTCTTCTGCTACTGTGTGATTCCAAAGGAGGTAATATTATCCAGAGTCATAGAACTTGCATCTGATATTCAGTTTGGTGCTAAAAATTTAAAAATACGAATTTATGGTCACTCAACTTGTGTTCTTGTGCAAATGCGGTGTTTCTTCTCGTATCTGGCCGTATGACCTGCTCACATGACGCGTCAGCCTGACGGAGGCCCGCCTGTTAGTGGCTAGAGTACACACGATGTTGGGTGACTCTAGCATGTCGGAATTTTTTTTAAGAAACCCTATTGCAATTTATTTAATTGTGCACAAAAGGCCTCAAATATACTGAAAAATGGACAATAAGGTTCAAACCCATGACATGTTACTAAAACAGGTACTCCCTCCGTCCCAAAATAAGTGACTCGAATTTGTACTAACTTTGTACTAAAGCTAGTACAAAGTTGAGTCACTTATTTTGCGACAGAGGGAATAGTAGCCATCACACCAGCACCGATTCACATTGAACATCCAGAACTCAACTTTGTTTAACAACACACAAAAAGCCGATAAATAGGCCCATATGTCTAACAACGGGTTCGGCTAATCTACGCAGGGCCAGCTCTCAACACCAAGCGTGTTAGCGCACAAGCTAACCACAACACCAAGTACCTTGTTAGTGCCTTCATAGAGAAACATTGAATTTTATAATTTTGCCATGACAACTACTTGTATTCCTGTCTTTTTTTCTCCTTGACCAAATTTTTGATAACTTATGCAAATTGTTTGTCAAACTAAATATATTTAGATGTTAAAACATTGAATTTAAAATTCATTTCAAAACTCTAGGCGAAAAACATGAATTTTTTAGATATTTTGAAACCCAGATTTTGCAGCCCCTTCCGGGAAAAAAAGGGAATTGAAAAAAAATCTCGCTCACGGAAAAGTTTTGTACGTTATGGGTTAAACATTACATATTTTGACACCGTCTTTCCATTTGAATTATTTGGCGAAAAAAGCAAGATTTTCCGAAAACCCAAGACAATAGGAACCTAGAAAGAAAAATCTACGTTCAATATAAAATCAAGTGTATCTCTAAGTAGGCATGAGCATGTAGTTGGTGTAGCGTGTGTGCGTTGTATATGAGGTCAGGAGTTAGAATCCCCCAACGCCCTCTTTTTATTATCATTTCTCCCACAACCCGTGCTGATAAGTAGGACCCACACGTGTTATTGTGGGGCTTCTTCTTAATAAAATACAGAGTGAGGGTGATTATGCAAAAAAGAAAATTGTGCGGATTCACACGTGTTACTGAGGGGCTTCTACTAAATTAAATACAGAGGCGTGTTATGCATGAAAAATGCATGCATCGGAGCAGTTCTAGTCACTGCCAGTGGGCCATAGCCATGTTGGTGTGCCACATAAAAACAGGATACGTCTAAAAAACGAGCGAAGTGACTATTTGCACGAAAACACAAGTTGAATGCCTACAAATCCGTATTTTTAAAGTTTTAACATCAAACTAAACGTCGAACGTAAGTTCTGTATCTTCCGATGATAGTACCTCATTCTAAAGCTTCAGACAACAGTTAACCCACACCGAAACAAACAAACAAAACAAGCAGACAAGGTGAATCCATCCAGCTCGGAATGATGCCAAATTATCTATCATCAAGCTCAAAAAGGCGCGATTCATTTATCAGAATCGCCGGTGCGCATCATTTCATTTGACGCACTTTTCTACCACTCTTCTCTTTTCACCAGCTTTGGTCACATGTGCGTGTGCGTGACAATCATCCACACTTCTCGGGCCGCTTCTAATACCATCTCAAGAGACAACCAACCAGCACTAGAAAGGAAATACGCGGCCACTCGTGGAACGTTCTTTTTACCGTAATAAGTTAAAAACGTCTTACTCTTCAGAATCCTGATCTCAAGTCTATGTTGCATCTGGATTAGCAGTAGGGGAGTGGAAGGAGGGATGAATGCTAGATTAGAGCATCCACAGGCGGGTGCCTCAAACCCGTTTCATACGTCCAGGCCGGCCGCCCGGTCAATAACAAGTCATGAAATTTTGACCCAGACAGACTTGTTAAATGGGTCTCAAACGTCCGGCCTGACTAGCACCCCTCATATTCAACCCCAATATGAGGGCGGATATGGGAGCGCTCGGCCATGCCCGTCACGTCAGACCCGACGGCCCGACCCCACTGCCAATTGCACCAAATCCACCAAATCCTTCCTCCTCCTCCTCCTCCTCCTCCTCCTCCCGCTGCCTTCAAGCTTTCCCTTGCTCTACATCCTCACCACCGGTCCCGATCCACCGGCGGAGATGCCGTCCAGCCATCCCCAACCGCCGAAACGGAGACGCGGTTTGTCGGCGTCCCTTCGCCGACTACGTCTTGGAAGGCAGAGAATGTCACCCGGAAGTTGCGGCGACGCCAGCAACGAGAGAGGGAGGCGGCGACGGCTTCACTGGGAGGTTCGACATGGTCAAGCAGTTGTCTCCCCTACCGCGCCTGAAACCATGCACCCCTTTCATCTGAGCACCGACGCAGATTACGCCGTCCGAACCCGTTGGGGCATAGGAGGATTCGACGGCCGGCTGGGCCATTTCGGAGAGCTTTCTGCCGACACAGATGCCCGCGGTAGACGTGCGTGACTCGTCGCATCTCATTCTGGCGCAGATGAGCATGGGCACCGGCGGTGCCCGGGCTGCCCTCGACATGTTGGACGGAATGACATAACAAGAGTCGGTTTGTTTTCTTTGCTCTTATCCGATCAAATTTTTGCATCGACCACTAGTTCATTTCGCACATGATGAATGCTTGCAAACCATGACCATGTAGGAGGCGTTCTTGTCGAACATGATCAATGACAATGAAGATCCTACCGAAATGGAGTATGAATTGGAGGGCACCACCGCATTTGAGGTTGCGGAAACATCCGATCCCAATCCGAGCAAGAAGAAGAAAACGACCAAGACTGCGAAGGCAAGAGGTCCGGGATTCTCAAGATTTGAGGACATCTTGTTGGTCCAAAGCTTGGTTGGCCACAACAATGGATCCAATATGCAGCATCGAGCAAAAGGGGAACACGTATTAGGAGAAGATTTGAAAGGAGTATCACGAACAAAAGGAGTATGTGGAGCCGCATCCTATCGTGACCACCCGCAATGTGGCATCTCTCCAACATCGAAGGGGGATCATTCAAGAAGTGAACAATAGATGAGAGTGGCAACGCACATAAGCTCAAATGCTTCATCGTGTCGTCATTTGCATATGCTTCTTGTGTTTGCATTGTCGTGCTCATACATATATTGTTTGCTAGACAGCGATGGCGGCCACTTTGTACCACGAGGTGGAGAAGAAGCCGTTTGCTTTTAGCCATTGTTGGATCATATTGAATGGCAAGCCAAAGTGGAACCAAGTTATGGCCGATCTCAAGTCCGGCAAAAAGAGGAATGATGGCTCAGGTTCCCACCAATCAATTGGGATGGACGATGAAGAGGACGATGTTGTTGTCATGAATGGAAAAGCTGTTGGAAATATGCCCTAGAGGCAATAATAAAAGCATTATTATTATATTTCCTTGTT
>NW_024111184.1:0-15554 GCF_003073215.2 Triticum urartu
CCCCTTCGAAAGAAGGAAGAGGGGCGACTTGAACTAGGAGTCCTAGTCGGTTTCCCCCCCATGGCGCACCCCCTTAGGCCAGCGTCCTCCCCTCCTCCTTTATATACGGGGGCAGGGGGCACCCCAAAGCACATTAACTGTTCTCTTAGCCATGTGCGGTGCCCCCCTCCACAGTTTACTCATCCGGTCATATTTGTCGTAGTGCTTAGGCAAAGCCCTGCGCGGATCACATCACCATCACTGTCACCAGGCCATCGTGCTGACGAAACTCTCCCTCGACACTTTGCTGGATCAAGAGTTCAAGGGACGTCATCAAGCTAAACGTGTGCAGAACTCGGAGGTGCCGTATTTTCGGTGCTTGATCGGTTGGATCGCTAAGACGTTCGACTACATCAACCGCGTTAAGCTAACGCTTCCTCTTTCGGTCTACAAGGGTACGTGGACACTCTCTCCCCCTCTCGTTGCTATGCATCTCCTAGATAGATCTTGCATGTTGGTAGGAAATATTTTGAAATTGCATGCTACGTTCACCAAGAATAAATGCACTGTCTGACACTGTATATTTGTAAAAATACAGTCAGTGGGCTTCATAATACGCTCATTGTGGTAAATATATATATTTTCCGGTGTTTATACGGTCAGTAGCTCACCCTGCCTGAGTATGTGTGCGCATGCACGTGTAGGTTGAGCACTTGAGCGTGACCATGTGTGTTCCATTGTGTGCTCGAACATGCATGCATTAGGGCATCGCACGCGTTTTTGCATCCATGTGTATTGTGTCTGCTGCATGCATGCATGAGGTTGTAGTCCCTTACATTCACATGTTCATAAGTCAATGCTTTGTCAAAATGTTGCATGCAAGGTTTAATCATCCATTGTTCACGCATGCGTTCTCGATATTAATAAATTGGTAAAGATAATTTCTTGAGGAAAACGAGCCCATGAATTGAGTACAAAGGTACCAATAAGTCAGGATTGAGGGAGTACTAGTAGTAAACCAGAAGGAGGGAGTAGGTACTAGTAGTACGTAACAACATGCAGTAACAAAATTCCTCTATATGCGCATCTTGTCTATGTGTCATGCAAGAAAATAGAGATAAGTACAAGTGAGACTCAGGAATGTTTGTACACGTAGGTGGAGTGCGTGTAGGGGCCACTCAGGAGCAGTCAAATCACATAGTAAATTAGTCAGACGAAGCAACCATCATTTCACTCTTCAATGACACATACACAATATAAAATGGTTGATATGGAGAGAAAAGAAAACCGCTCCACTATATATACATTAGCAGGAGCCCAAGCTACAAGCCTGCTTGCTTGGGTTGCTCTCTTCACAAGCATAGAATAACGGTGGCCACACCACTGGTCACAGATCCGACTTCATCCCGTCGCTGGGGGAAGGGGACGATGTTCTGCATAGATGCGGTCGATAGTGACGAAGGACAAAACCCACTATTGGTGCATCCCGATCAGGGGTCCCTGCGGTATGGGCTGATGCTGCCACCCAACCGCCCTTCTAGCTACACCCCGACCTCCCAAGTATAATTCCTTTTGGAGCCGGCTTGCTCCACTGCCGCAGCTCCCTAGTAGCTCCATGTCCATGTGGATCTTTCTCTACTTCTACCGTCTTCTATTTGTGATGAGTTTATGTCTCATGAACTAGTACCACTACTATTATTCTAATCACATTTCTTCAATATCTTTGCCAACAGGGATGCTTAGCTCGATTTTAATGGAACTGCACAAAAGCATCGTATGATACGAGGGTGCCAGGCTTCTTTCCTTCGACAGGTTCTACCTAGCCAGGAAATTAAATCCTGTTTAGGGTTTAGGGTTTATGGTGTAGAGACCCCATCAGTAGTTTTTTTGTACACACTCTCACAACTTTTGTCGTTGTGAAGTAAATATTGGCTATGATATGTGAATTATTGAGATGCATCAGCATGCATGTTAGTTTTCCTTTGTATTTGATGGATGTTATAACGAGGCAACCTTGGAGTTAGGATACATACATGAAACAAAACCATAAAGCTTCGTACTCCCTCCGTTCCTTTTTTGTATGCGTATAAGGTTACCCATAGTGGGGAGTATCATATACTAGTATCATGCATAAATTACATAGGGGACTAATAAACCATGATGGAGGTAGTATGTGAGAGCGTATGGTGGGTTATGCCATAAAATGTACTACTACGCAAAGAAAAAAGGACCGGAGGTGTCGCACGATGTCCAAGGACTATGGTGATAGTGGGAGGTGGGCCATGTACTCACTGGGTTGCCATGTTTCACACTCCTCCAGTGTAAGAGTAGAGAAAGTTAGTTTTATCATAGAATAAATAAATCAATAAATAAGGGTTCATGCGCTCTACAACGCTCTACCGCCGCAGTAATAGTGACCAATGAGCCATCAAATCACATAGGCCCGGTATAGTTATTCGGCGGAAGAAGCAAACCATCACTCTATCTATCTCATGCAGCAGAATATTCTTTTGGAAACCAACGTTTCGTTTCGTTGGATCATGCCATCGAGCAAAACTAGCTTTTAAATCACGTCTGTCGCGTTCGTGATTCACCCTCCTCCACCCCACACGGTCACTCAACATGCCACTCATCGCAAACCGAGTATACTCTAACTTTCCCGCCTGCTTGTCAATGGATCCCGCGATGGAGTACTAGCACTACTAGAAGAGATCGATGAGGAGGGGAAGGACAACTAACTGTGGCACGAACTCCCAATAACTTTTTTACATGCATGTTATGGCTGGCCGTGGTGACATTTGAACACAGAGAAGCGGCGTGGGTAGTGCTCTCTTGGCCGGTGCGCCGCTTCAATGCCGACGCTAGTGAGAGGTCGCGTCCGCTCTGGCGGAGCATGAATGCGGCACTGACCGTTTCGGGCAGGAAGCTCGCGCGGGTGATGAATATGGTTTAGGTTTCCCGGGCGGTCAGGAGCGGGCGTGGCAGCGGTCTGGATGCCCGCAAACAATATGAAGTGATATAAATGGAGTACGATGTACAAGAAGAAATGTACACGCACTCACTCTGCCTCTGAGATACTCGTGAGTACACGATGGAGCACATTTGTACACAAAGAGGCAGCTTACCTACGTAATAATTTGACACATTAATTTGTTCACTTAATAATGGAGGGTCGAGGAGCACACGTGAGCGATACAAACATCGACCTGGAAGTGGGGGCGTGTTATTGGTCGAGTTTTCTTTCTTGGTACGTTAAAAGAAGATTTGTTCGCCAATTTTTGTTTCTTTTTTCCGGGAATGGGCGTATTCTATTTAAAACCACTGCTATGGAGAGATTTCTTTACTCCATTGTATATATAGCCTCTTGTTTGATAGGGTTTCTCGCGTCTCGCTCTCTCACCCTCTCCATAACTATACAAGATGACAGTGTCCACTCTATCTCTCTCCTCACAGGTGGTCAAAGATCCGGCTGGATCCCGTCCCCTGCGGGAGGTGAGGAGGACTAGTGTTGATGTTGTCGTAGTCTGCGATGGAGGAAGTTGATGCGCACCATCCTCTTTGAGCCGTTGCTGGCACGGATGAAGGTCCTCCGTGCCCATGTTCGCTGCCATCGTGTGGGTAGATCCCGCCCGCCCGCGTAATCCAGATCTCGCCCACCTGAGGTATAACTGCTTTTGGATTTCATGCTTCATTGTACTCTACATGCGTGTTTTCTTCTATACCACCACTCCCCAGCTCCCCATGTACAGTAGCTAGCATACATTTGAATTCAACTTAAGGTGGTTTAAAAAATTGAATTCAACATGAATTCCATTCAATTATTTGAATTCGAGATCATGGCATTTGTAAATCATACCTAAATTAAGGGGGCATCAATCATTGCTTTGCTTTTGTACATAGTTGCATATATAGTCGTGTACAAAATAGATTCAGATTTATATCCTCCATTCCAAAACAATCGTAGTTAAAGGATTTTCAAGAGTCAAAATTTCAAAATGAAGCGCATAAGTTAATGAGGTTTTCAAACATACAAGGTCAAATTTAACGTTGTCTATTTAGGTCAATTCTCAAAGTTCAAGAGTAATCTAAACGTGAATGCTTCTATTATAAAATTTCAAACAAAGCCCAAATAGAGCCTCTTACTCGCCTGAAACCACGCGAGACCAATGTTTGGTAGAATGAAATTACTTTTATAACTCTGACCCGTGAAACCTAGCGGCCCGACGTCCAAAGGTCCAAACCAGGGTAGGTCTGTAACTTCATCTAGACTCCACACAACCGACTCCGAAAAACATTGATACACTGTGGCTGCCTAAACACACATGAGCTCGGACGAAATTGCTCCTTCCCACTATTTGGGACACCTGGGATTACCGTCCTACCCCGACCCATAGTAGGTATGAACTTTAAGAGGGGGCATAGTTTGTACTTTCCCCAAATTTCAAACAAGCGCATCCGAGACCGAAACATCGTTGCCCCTTAGCTCCCCCTCCCCCCGTCTGATTCCCCATTCATACTCCTTGGGCGCCCAAACTACCTCTCCACCAGCCGTGAAACCCCCAGCATCCTCTGTCCAGCATCCCTTCCCACCCATCAACCTCCGCCCTCCATCATCAAGCCGGAGGTGATACCCCAACGTCGTTCTCCACCGCAACCGCAACACTCTCCATGGATAATAGTGGAAGTTGAGGATGAGATGCCTCCAAGACACTGATGTGACCTATACCCGAGCTAGTTCAACCACGCCGTCCCGCGCCTCACTGCTACTGCTCCAATGTCACCGCTGACCACCGCACCTGAGCTGTTCCCACTACGCCGTCCTTCGCCGAATCCGATCTGCTTCCCCTCCGCCGACAGACAACCACTTCAACACAGTCAACAACTTGGCCATGGGTTCGTCCAAGGCTCCACCATCCTCAACAACATCGGGTCCCCTAGTAAAACGAAGAAGATCGGCGGGAAATTAGGAGGACACAACACTGGCAATCGGAACTGCTACTCCTCTTCGCTAATTCATGCAAATCTTATGTGTCCTCTTGCATGGTATTCATCCCACAGAAGACACTTGCTGACTACTTCTTACTGCACCTTCATCCTGATACTAGATGTTCCTAGTAACTCGCGATGCACAAGGTTTCTCCTCATATACTATTTCACATTAACTACAGGTCCGTTGCCCCATTGGATTTCAATTCCTGGTTAGTTGATTCCCAATTAAAGGACGCACCACCACGGAGGTGCTAGTCCGCATATTCGCCGAGGAAGGAGTGCCTCGGTGTTTATCATAGGGGCGTGTCGGGTGCAGGAGCTGCTGGCGCTCGATCTGGAGGTCGGCCACCCTTAAAGGGATAGCCGGGGGGGGGTAGTGCCTAGAACGACTGTGGTGTGAGGTCGAGGAGAGGTGATACGTCTCTAATGTATCTATAATTTTTTATTGTTCAATGTTGTTTTACTATCAATCTTTGATGTTTTATAATCATTTTATATCATTTTTTGGTACTAACCTATTGACATAGTGCCTAGTGTCAATTCCTGTTTTTCCATGTTTTTTACATTGCAGGAAAACAATATCAAACGGAGTCCAAATGGCACGAAACTTTACGATGATTTTTATGGGCCAAAAGGAAGCAGATGGGCCCTGGTTGCACCTGGGGGGTGCCCCAAGGGGGCACAACCCACCGGGGCACGCCAGGAGGCCCTGGCGCGCCCCGGTGGGTTGTGCCCACCTCGGGTGCCCCTCGGACCGCCTCTTTGATTGGTGCCTCTCCGATGATGCGTGAGTAGTTCTTTGTAGACCTTCGGGTCCATAGTTAGAAGCTAGATAGCTTCATCTCTCTCTCTTTATCCTCTCGTTTTCATCTCCCACACTTCACAAAAATTTGCCGTTTTAGTCGCCCTCTTTTTCGTTCACCGTTTTCTTATCAGATCTCATGTTTGCTTGTGTTGCCATGTGTCCTCTATTTGCTTGCATCTTCGCTTGCTAAAAATAAATTGTTATGGAACCTCATCCACTCTCTAATCTTTTCAAGAGATCCAACTATGATGAACCCATTGCTAGTAAATTGAGTTCACTAGATTATCTTTATGAAGTTTTGCTTGAGATTCATGAATCAGAAAATTGTGATGAAGAAATTTATGAAGTGACTCATGATAGCTCCTTGAATGAAAATCTTGATTGCAATGATTTTACTATAAATTTTGTTAATGTTAATTGTTCTAATAATATGCAAAACCCCAAGCTTGGGGATGCTAATTTTGATATGTCCACTACTTATTCCAATGATCATGATTGGGGTGATTCTTTTTATGATCTTGAAAATTTGTTTATGCCTGATGATGGATATGATATTAATAATAATGTTTGCAATAATATAAAAAACTAGATGATTTCCCCGCGCGTTGCTGCGGAAACTATTGCTTAAAATTGACGTTTTACTCCACAAACCAACTCTTCTAAAAGGAACAGCAAAATGATTAAGATTCTCTTTTGACATACATACATTAGAACTGTATTACTGTAATGGTACACATGAAAGATCGATCTTGCTACTTGTATCTTTCAAAATTTATCCCGCAAAATAAAGTATCTTTCAAAATTTGGAGAATAGACGTACAAAATATAATCTGCGGACCAACTTTCAAAGCTTCAACTGAAACATCACCACCTAGCTATTACCCATGTCTTGATTGTGCAAAATCTCAATCATAACTCACATGTGCATTTACTTTGGTTCATCTGCATACAACAGTAGGTAAACAAATATCATTAGTCCAGATAGAATCGTAAGGTTCCGCTTTCTAAACATATCTACAATCTTTAGTTGTAACTTACATGTTTCATTTGCGAGCTCCTCTTCTGACTAATATTATGGATTGCAACAATGAAGGAAAATGAACATCCACTGATATGTGCATTACCTTCATAACATCTCCTTCTCCTGGCCAAGCTGACGCTTCAGTCGGCTGTTACTGCTGCTAGACACAACATGTTGTGGGTGTTCATCAGATGGAGATGCAGAATAGCAGAGGAATATTACGGCTCAGACCCTCGGGCTGATAGTTCAAGGACCACATAAAAACGAAGCAAATCAAAATACTGATAGAGAGACTAATAATTTGCAGAAGAATCAAACTCCATACCTCTTTTATTATTTATAATTTGAATTGTACAACCTAAAATTTGTATAAGCCTATGACACCAGGAACTCTTCAGTATGACTACAAATGAAATGAGCAAAAGCAACACATGGATGTTCAGGAAACTTAAGTCTTTGTCTTAAGAGGCCATACATATTTTTCATATTTTCAGTGATCTATCCTCGACCATGCAATGATGGAATTATAGAATAATCTATTTTACGCATCAATGGTATATTATCTTTACCTTAAATCTACATGGAACATTTACATAGACTGAAGTATTGAGGAATTATTTTGGAATTCCGGCAAAGAAAGGAAGCGAGCCATGATGATTGCCAGTAAAATATGTATATGGCTTGCCTCAGAAACATAAATTCGCATATTCCTCCACACTGTTACATGTATGGGAAGTAAACATCAGTAAGAAAAAAATATTAGAGAAAAGTTAAAGAGTTAGACTGCACCAAGTAACACTTCGCTACAAAATTGGTTGGGTTACTTTGTTTACTAGCTAGCACACAATGTTTATAATCTGTCCACCAGAAACATAAAAAAAATACAAATCATTGCAAAATTTCAGCAACTTCTGTTTGTAGCCAGGGGTTTCAGTGACTTCAGCACTCCCTATTGTGTGTATACATCAAGATCTCTAACAAAAATAGATCGAAAGAGATAGAGGCTACTTACAGATCATGCCACAGGAGCACACATCCTAGTTAAATAGCAATGGGAATACAATGTTTCTTGTTAACCTGGGACATGGAACAATGGATGGATGCACAATGTATCAGAATCAGTCAAATATAGTAGCTTAACATTTTAGCACATCAAAAGAGCATAATACAGGAAAACACCATAATAATCAGTTCTTGTCTAATCTCGGTGGGGCATAATGTCACTATTAGTATGTAGTGATATATTGATCCTAAATAAGTTGACATGGAGCAGTATTGTCATAATCTAGCTCTAGATAGCCCCATAGGACATGATCCATTAAAATATGTAGTAAACATTTGATACTTCCATTCAACTATCTGCAAGTGATGCCTCTACAAACAACCCAATATCACCATAAGCATTCATACAATAAATAAAGGAAATCCCAACATAATCACCATTAGACGAAAATGTGGAGAACATGCATGTTTTAATTTGGCTGCTTCTGTAGCATTTGCCTGCCTGCATACAACATAGCAAAGAGTAAAATTCTGCATAGATATGGCTATCTGAATATTCACCAAACCTGAGAAATTGGAGATGCCAGATCATAAACATAGCTATCTGAATGTACATCAAACCTGACAGAGAAATTGGAGGCGGCAGATCAAGAGGAGGACAGGACTGGCTCAGGGATCATCCATCGACCACTTTCAAAGAAGATCAACAGTAGTGCAACCTGCAGCTTATAGCTTTTTCCAACAAATAAAATCAAGTGTGTAGTTCAATGTTGTGCCAATTAATTGTGAACAGAAACATATTGACCGCTTCCAACAATTCAATCCAAACGCCTTGAATCTAATCTGGTGCATAAACAAATTCAATATGTAGAAAGCAAGATGCAAGAGTCCATGGATTGGGGATTAATAAACACATCACTATGCTCGAGGAGTGAGAGGAGCTGCTAGCGAATGAAGGCCCGAACATGTACCAGGGTTCAGATTCATCGAGCAACCGGCCACGATGGTGCGGTGGCAACTGTGAGGGCTCAAAATTCACCCTGTCCTATACATGTACCAACAGGAGATGCACACATTGACAGCAACGGTTTCAGATTCACCGAGCATGCGGCCATGAGGTGGAGTGGCGACGGAGAGGCCTTGAAATTCGCCCTATCCAGTACATGTAATACCAGCAGGATGCACACGTCGACGGCGAGGCTTAAATTCATGTTGATTTTTCAGGGCCGTAAATTAACAAATCTCGAGCAGGACGCGGACAGCTTGCTGTGCTGGGGATGAAAGGAATGGATAAAATGAGGAGGGGAAGAACTCGGTCAGGGGCATTGGCACCAAATACCTGAGATGACGGCCGATGGTAACGGAGCTGGTCCACTTCTCAACAGAGAGAGCTATCTGTCGGTTCTTCTATGGCGAATATGGGCGCATTCGCATGCGGTCCAAAGAGAAATACCAGATCGTAAGCAACTGAATCGATAGAGTAATTGCGTAGTGGGATTTGATGGAGATTGGAGAAGATGAAGAGGGAGGGGAAATCCGCTGCCGTGGGGAACTGGTGAGGCGCTGCGTTTGGGAAGGGTGCGATGGGAATTGCCAGAGGCGGAAAGAGACGTCCGTGGGAAGCTCTCTGGTCGGTCCCACCAGCAGTAACCGAAGCTTATGTGGTTGTTTTGTACTATAGTGGGTCCCACATGTAAGCCTCTAACTAAACGTTGATGTGGCGATGCTGCTGATGTGGATAGGCTGCATGTCAAGAGAAATACCATAGTGGGGATGAACTATTTAAGTATTATAGATGTGTTTGGAAGAGTGTCACGTTTAGGTATTAATGATCCCACTACCTTGGAGAATTATCAATCTTGTGATTTTTTTGATAAAAGTGGGTTTGGAGATGTCATGACTTTATTTGATAATAAAAGTGGGTTTGGAGTGTCAACTTTGTATGCATGTGGATCATGTAGAAAATATGTTATGCGATAGATATATTGTTGAATTTGAATATGATCCCACATATAATTATTATGACAGAGGAAAATATCGCGGTAGAAATTTTCATGTTACTAAATCACCTCTCGTTATGTTGAGACTGCTTTTGCTTCTTTCTTCTTGCTTGCATATGCTAGTTTTTGCATTCTTTGATAATTCATTTTCCTATAAAATTCCTATGCATAAGAAGTATGTTATACTTAAATGTGTTTGTCACATGTTTCATGATGCTCTCTATGTGTTTCAATTATTATATTTCGTGTGAGCATCGTTGAAATCTTATGCCTAGCTAAGGGCGTAAAACTATAGCGCTTGTTGGGAGTCAACCCAATGAATAAAATTTAATTTTTATTTTTGCTTTCTATTCTTGAGTGTTAGCAAAATTGTGGTACTGTAATAATTGTGTTTTTTATGTTTCAATTAGTGTTTGTGTCAAGTAAAGCCTTTAGGATCTTCTTGGGCAATAGTTGTTTGATCTTGCTGAAAAAATAGAAACTTTTACGCTCACGAAATTAATTTTAGTTTTTTACAAGAGGGAGACAAAATACCCATTCCAATTGCAGTTTATCAATATAAAAATTTCTCAGGTCTTCCTAATTTTTCAGAGTTTTTGGAGTTACAGAAGTATTCGAAATATTCAGATTGCTACAGACTGTTCTGTTTTGACAAATTCTATTTTCTTTGTGTTGTGTGCTTATTTTGATGGCTCTATGGTTTTCATTGATGAGCTTTTGCCATATAAAAATTATAATATATTAGATATAATACAAAAACAAAATATGAATTGGTTTGACACAACACTTATAGTAGTGGTTTATTATTCTCATACTAACGGATCTCACGAAGGCTTTGTTGAGTTTTGTGTGATTGAAGTTTGCAAGTTTTGGGTTATCTTATGATGGATGAAGGAAGGATGTAAGAGCCTAAGCTTGGGGATGCCCCGGTATCCCAAGCTATTATCCAAGAATGAGAAACCAACTAATCTTGGGGATGCCCCCGAGTGGCATCCCTACTTCCTTCCAACAACTATCGGTATTTTACTCGAGACTATATTTTTATTCGTCACATGATATGTGTTTTGCATGGACCGTCTTGTATGATATGTGTCTTTGCTTGTTTTATTTTGAGCTTTAAGTTAACAATCCTTTCTGGACACACCTATTTGAGAGAGCCAAAATTATATCATGACTTGTTAGAATTACTCTCTATGCTTCACTTAAATCTTTTATGAGCTAGGACTTGCTCTAGTGCTTCACTTATATCTTTTTGAGCACGGTGTGCTTAGTATTTTCGAAGAAATGCTCTCTTTATTCACTTAGATTTGTTTGAGAGTTAGTAAAATTTTGAAAAAAATTATCTTGCTTCACTTAAATTGTTTTGAGAGAAAGAAAATTTGTTATGCTCATGATCTTCACTTATATTTGGTTGAGCTTATGAAAACCAACACATGAAAATTAGTCCAAAAGTGATAGATATCCAAGAAGGATAAAGAAAAGAAAATGTCATGAAGATCATTGGACAAAACAAACTTGATTCTTAGTAATATTTTTGAGATGTGATGATGTGATATGTGAGTTGTGTTGATGAGTAATTGTGCTCTAGTAAGAATATGGGTGTTAAGGTTTGTGATTCCCTATGCATGCACGAAAGTCAATAGTAATGCAATTAAAATTATATCCTACTTGTGGTGCATTATTTGGTGTTAATTATGCTTAATGCTTGCTTAGGAGATTATTCATTTCTTGGTTGGTCGCTTCCCAATCTTTTGCTAGCCTTCATTTTGCACTAAGTATGACCTCTACTTGTGCATCCAAAATCCTTTAAACCATTTTGCCACATGAGTCCACTATATCTACCTATATGCAGTATTCTTTTGCCGTTCTAAGCATATTTGCATGTGCCATCTCTAATTTTCAAAATAAACTTCTCTTTTCTATGTTTGTTTCGCTCGCGGAGCGGTGAGGGGCGGATAATATGTTCCATGCTAGATGTGTTATTCTCAAGATGAGTGTTTATTCACTTATCATTGCACGAGAGTAAGGCAAAGGTATAAGGGATGCCCAGTCCCGAAATGCAAAAACAAAAATGAATTTACTTTATGTTGTCAAATAATAAATTCCTTGGAAAGTGTTGGTATGGAGGGCACCTGTGGATACGGTTAGCCATGGAAAGTGAAAGTTATGGTGGAAAAGGGAATAAACTTTATTTTCTGTTTGGGAACCGCCTATGATATATCTATGCATGGAAAGTATTGTGAACTCTTAGTCGTTTTCGTTGGTGGGATGGATACACCTCCCAAAATGTTTTTATCTCAATTTTTTCTCCTTGAGCTCTGGCACCTCTAGAAATCCCTACTTCCATCTGCGAAGGGTCTATCTTTTACTTTATGTAATTTTTATTTTGAAATTTGAGTCTCCATCTTCTCTTATAAAAATCACCAACTATGAGGCAATATGATCGTGCTCAAGTATTGGGTGTAGTTAATATTCGAGTGTGTTTCTTGAATGATCGATGTTTGAGCATCATGGGCTAGGGATAACTTATTTTAGCATTGATATTTCGAAAGGCATGGTTGCTTGTTGATATGCTTGAGTATCTAAATTATTATGTCAAAAGTAGACTATTGCTTTGAATGATATAAAAGTCCAAATGTCCATGCTATAAAGAAAAGAATATGATATGACTTGATGAACAACACTCCACATCAAAAATTCTGTTTTTATCACTTACCTACTCGAGGACGAGTAGGAGTTAAGCTTGGGGATGCTGATACGTCTCCAACGTATCTATAATTTTTGATTGTTCCATGTTGTTTTATTATCAATCTTGGATGTTTTATAATCATTTTATAGTCATTTTATATCATTTTTCGAACTAACCTATTGACATAGTGCCTAGTGCCAGTTCCTGTTTTTTCCATGTTTTTTACATCGCAGGAAATCAATATCAAACGGAGTCCAAATGCCACGAAACATTATGATGATTTTGTATGGGCTAAAAGGAAGCAGATGGGCCCTGGTTGCACCTGGGGGTGCCCCGAGGGGGCACAACCCACCAGGTCGCGCCAGGAGGCCTTGGTGCGCCCTGTTTGGTTGTACCCACCTCTAGTGCCCCTAGACCGCCTCTTTGCTCTATAAATACCCCAAAAATCCCAGAACCATAGGGGAGTCGATGAAATATTCATCCAGCATCCCCACAGTCCAGAATTGCCAAATCCAATCTAAACACCATCACAGAGGGGTTCACCACTTCCATTGGTTCCTCTCCTATGGTGCGTGAGTAATTCTTTGTAGACCTTCGGGTCCATAGTTAGTAGCTAGATGGCTTCTTCTCTCTTTCTTGAAACTCAATACAATGGTCTGTTGGAGATCCATATGATGTAACTCTTTTGCGGTATGTTTTTCGGGATCGATGAACTTCGATTTTATGATCAGATCTATGTTTTTATATCCATGTACGTATTTGAGTTTCTTTGATCTCTTTTATGCATGATCTCTTATAGCCTCGTACTTCTTCTCCGATATTTGGGTTTTGTCTGGCCAACTCGATCTATTTATCTTGCAATGGGAAGAGGTGCCCGGTAGTGGGTTCGATGTTATGGTCCTTGATCCCAATGACAGAAAGGGAACCGACACGTATGTATTGTTGCTACTAAGGATAAAAAGACGAGATTTATATCTACCTCCATATAGATAAACGGATCTTGTCTACATCATGTCATCGTTCTTATTGCATTACTCCGTTTTCCATGAACTTAATACACTAGATGCATGCTAGATAGCGGTCGATGTGTGGAGTAATAGTAGTAGATGCAGGAAGGAGTCAGTCAACTAATCTTGGACGTGATGCCTATGTACTGATCATTGCCTAGATATTGTCATAATTATTTGAAGTTCTATCAATTTCCCAACAGTAATTTGTTTACCCACCGTTTGCTATTTTTCTCGAGAGAAGACACTAGTGAAACCTACGGCCCCCGTGTCTAATTTGTCATATATTTGCCTTTGCGATCTACTTTTTCCTTGCTTTTATTTTCAGATCTATTGAACCAAAAATACAAAAATACTCGGTTGCACTTTATTTTATTTGCAATCTATTTATCCAATCTATTACAACCTTTTTACCGTCACACACCAATTTCTGGTTCGGAACACCTTGCGGTGTAATACCCTACTCCAGCTTTGTGGTGGATTGCCTCGAGGGGCTGAGGATGAACTAGTACAGTGGTTGAACAGCCTCAGGAGGTGAGCTGTTTTTAGCTCGATGAGCTAGTGAGGTGGTCAGGGTGGAATGGACCCGATCTCCTCTATGGTGGTGGCTAAGTCCAATTTATAGTGGCCTTGGTCCTCTTCCCAAATGTAGGCAGGAAGGATCTCACAACAGCCAAATTCAAAGGGAGACAACTATTACAAGTTATCCTGACAAAAGTAGTCTTCGCCTGCAAAGGTTCGGGTGGTGACGCTGCGGTGGGCTCCACAATGACCTCTGTCCTATCATCCTGGTGGTCTTTGTCTCGTTGCACCAATATGGGAACCTCTGCTTGATTCCTCGGGACTCCGCACATGTGCTTGGCTCCTTAGCACCAAAGAGGAAACTGGTACGCTGTGCGCCCGCTGACGCCCGCCTGGCCTTGGTCATCATGGCTCACGGCATGCAAACCTCGTGAGGTGCACCTTGCCTTGATATCTCCACTCCTCGGGAGCCAGCCTAGTGAGGCCGCCCCCCAGGGAGGTCTTGGTGTCGTCCGCCTCGCGAGGCTTGGCCCCTTGCGAGGGTCTTGTGTCGTTGTTACTGAAACTGGGCCATACCAGGCCATTGATGGAGACACGCCGTGGGCCGCAGGCAGGCAAGTCTGGGTACCCCCGTTCCTAGGAAGCCGATAGTAGCCCCCGGTCCCAAGGCGTACTCGAACTTGGCTTTGAGGCAAAGTCAAAGGGCAAGTGCGGAGCGCCGCAGGACCCAACCGCCTGCGGCCTTGGTCGACGTGTGGAGAATGATGGGATGTGGGCTCCTCTGCTTCCCCACGCTACCTCGGCAACCATCCGACTTGACGAGACCCTGCCGCATGCAGAGCAAAACCATCATTACGTGCGATCATGGATCCTGGTGGTTGGCCTCGTCCTGGCTATAAATGAGGGAAGCGGCGGAGCCCCCTTGCTCATCTCTGTCTTCTCGCAATCTGCTTCTTCTTCTTCCTGGTCCCTCTATCTTTTTGACTTGTCGTAGCATCCATGGTGCCGATTAGGAGATTCTCCGCAGCGGAAGAAGGAAAGACCGCCCTTGGAGAGCCTGAACTTCTCCCACCGAAGAAGAGGTCCATGCGTCCTCACGATGTTGGGGAGAGGTAGGAAGTGACACGGCCTTGGTACGAGCGGCCACCATCTAGCTTCCCGCTTCCTCTGTACGCCCGTGCGCAAGGCTCGGGAGAAGGTGGTAGTGCTCCACGCCACGCGGACCGCGGCCCCGGGGATCAGGATGGGGACGCGCGGCCGTCCGGCCCGCCCGCGAACCCACGCCCGAGGCTCCACGCCTGAGTTCGTGATTTGGGCGGCGAGATGTGGTTGCAGCACTCCGGGTGCTGCAGTCTGGCCACGGGAGTGGAGGTCGAGGTCGTCTCCCCCGGCAAGATCATCATGACTCACTGATGGACCGGGGTCGCCCATGCCTACCGCGTGGAGGGGGCCCTCACCATCCATTTCGAGTATGCCGGCGCCTCCACGTTGTTCTTCAATGTCTTGGACAAAGAAGGCCGCCGCTTGGAGGGGGGCCCTG